>NC_057419.1:14581991-14731816 GCF_019320065.1 Cervus canadensis
TCAGCTGTTAAAAAGAATTCATTTGAATCAGTTCTAATGAGATGGATGAAACTGGAGCCCATTATACAGAGTGAAGTAAGCCAGAAAGATAAAGAACATTACAGCATACTAACACATATATATGGAATTTAGAAAGATGGTAACGATAACCCTATATGCAAAATAGAAAAAGAGACACAGAAGTACAGAACAGACTTTTGGACTCTGTGGGAGAAGGTGAGGGTGGGATGTTTCGAAAGAACAGCATGTACATTATCTATAGGGAAACAGATCACCAGCCCAGGTGGGATGCATGAGACAAGTGCTCGGGCCTGGTGCACTGGGAAGACCCAGAGGAATCGGGTGGAGAGGGAGGTGGGAGGGGGGATCGGGATGGGGAATACATGTAACTCCATGGCTGATTCATGTCAATGTATGACAAAACCCACTGCAATGTTGTGAAGTAATTAGCCTCCAACTAATAAAAATAAATGAAAAATAAAATAAAATAAAAAAATAAAAACAGCTTCAAAAATATTTTTGGTAACTTAAAATCCTAAAGTTACCTGAGATAAGTTAAATGATCACTATTAACTGAACATTGAGATCATTCCCAAATAAGATAAAATACTGAAACATTAATTAATGAACAAAAGTTTATTCACTTTTGGTTTTCTTTTGCAGAAAAGAAAGATATTTGGCTCTACTGGTAAATATGTTTTGTGCCCAAAATTGCTAAGAAGAATATACTTCTAGAAACTGTGAAAGGCATTTATAAATTTGCCAATCCACAGAATCCTAGGATAACAGACATTCCACACTGCTTACTTCTTAGTTTTCACTAGGAATAAAGGACTCTAAGGGTCAAGAATTTAAATAAATATATGTAATTAAAACTACATAGAAATAATAAAGGTGAGAGGAAACAACTGTACCTGTAACCTGAACTGGATCCTGAATTCTTTTATTAGTTTCCTCAAATTTCTGCTACGACTCTCCAAACTAGTGTTTCCAGTTTTCGCCCACTCTTTTGATTTGGAATCACTGAGAACAATGACAACCCTTGAACCTCCTTGGAAGTGATGATACCAAGTCCTTCTCACTACCCAGATGGCAGCCAAACTTCAGGGAACTCAACCTGGGTACACATCCCCCACTTAAAAAGGGTTTTTCCAGACCCTTGGAACTGCACACCAGCTGGAGATGTTAAATTTACTAGGGAGGTTCCTCCCCAGAAGCAGATGGCTTCTTAAGGGAGACAGCTCTCCCGAGATCATGAATCAAATTCGTCATCCCCAATATGAAATCTTTATCCCTTTGCCTTCCTGCTACTTTCATTTCCCCTCTGTTAACTCTAGGAAGACAATGCCCCTTAACCCTGAGCACTATCGATGCATCTGGAGCTAAGGCCATAGCAACACAACAAAGTCCCAAGACTATCTTGCTAAGGTGGTTTAGATACTATAATTGCCATAGATTATTTGTTGGCTGAACAAGGAGTCTGTGCCATAGCAAATATCTCCTGCTGTACCTGGATCAACACCTCTGGTATTGGAGCAAATGCAATAAACTAATCAAGCCACCTGGCTAAAACTGGGTGATACTCCTTTGGGTATATTCTTTGATGTATTTGACACCAATTGGTTTGATTCATGGAGGCCCTGGTTAAAAAGTATACTTCAGGCTCTTGGTATTACCCTCCTATAGTCAGCATCACAGAGCCCCTGATGTGCTGTGTTCTCTCAAAGTTCTCAAATGTGTGTTCACTGCCATCCGCACTACATCATATGGTCTACTGCACTTAGAGAGACAAAAACAAGATGATCATCAAAAATAATTCTCCCACAGATCAGACATCATAACTGATGAGTTTCACAGTGAGACAAGAGCAACTTAAGTCTGCTGGTGCCTGAAAATGGCTCTAATACCAAATTTTAAGTCAATGTCTCCCGCATGAGAGGATGACCAAAAGGAGGGGATAGCTTCATTAAAAAGAAAACATTATTAGAACTGAGGTGGCTCGAATGCCTTGGTAGCCTAGTTAAGCAAACAAAGTCTAAGCTTGTAAGTTTTTCAAGGTTATGAAATCAAAATGCTATGGACTACCAATCACAAACAGCCAGCTAGGCTTTAACTAATAGCCAGTCAATACTTTCTTTACTTTGCTTTCCCCATTTTCTCTATAAAAGTCTCTCCCAGAGTTCCTGTTAGTGGGGTACTCCTAATCACTTCCAGTTTGGGGCTTCCGTCTTCCAACTGACTTTTGCTCAAAAAAACTCAAAATGTTTAATATGTCTCAATTTATTGTTCAACAATCTTAATAATAATAATACCTCTTAATCTATCTATCTCCTTTTTCTTGATTTCTTTTTCAGGTATCACTTATCTCAACTATTGGGCTTCCCTTGTGCCTCAGCTGGTAAAGAAGCCGCCTGCAATGTGAGAGACCTGTGTTGGATCCCTGGGTTGGGAAGATCCCCTGGAGAATGGAAAGGCTACCCACTCCAGTATTCTGGCCTGGAGAATTCCACAGACTGTATAGTCCATGGGGTTGCAAAGAGTCGGACATGACTGAATGACTTTCACTTTCACTCTCTCAGATATTATAGTCAACCTCCTATTTGAACTTGTGACTCTTGTTTCCTTTGTACCAAACACAGCTGACCTTTGAACAATGTGGGGGTTAGGGGTACTGCATAGTTGAAAATCCAAGTATGACTTTACAGTTGGCCTTCTGTATCCACAGCTCTTTATCTGCAGAATCAAACAACTGCAGATGTAGCACTGTAGTACATATGTATTGAAAAGAAATCTGGTATAAGTGGACCCACATGGTTCAAACTTCTGTTGTCCAAGAGTCAATTGTATACCCATGATTAATACAAGGAAATAAAATCATTAAATGCTTTTAAGTTGTTTAAGTGTCCCATAGCAGAGATTGAATTGTGACTGGGGTCCCTCAGACAGCAAGGAGATGAAATAAGTCAATCTTGAAAGAAATCAACCCTGAATACTCATTGGAAGGACTGATGCTGAAGCTGAAGCTCCAGTATTTTGGTCACCTGACACAAACAGCTGACTCATTTGAAAAGACCCTGATGCTGGGGAAAATTGAGGGCAGAAGGAGAAGAGGGCATCACAGGATGAGATGGCTGGATGGCATCACTGATGCAATGGACATGAACTTGGGCAAACTCCAGGAGATGATGGGGGACAGGGAGGCCTAGCGTGCTGCATTTCATGGGGTCGTGAAGATTTGGACACAACTGGGCAACTGAACAACAACAGAGAATGTTGCAAAGTTTTCAGTAAAAAACAACCAGCAGTAAAAGATGATTAATCAATCTTCATATCTGAGAATAGCCAGGAATTTGAGCTTTATGGAAGCCCCTAAAACTCATCTCACCTTACCTGCAACAAAGAAAGAATCATCTATTCCTAAGTTGGTGCAGGAAGAATACAACTGACTTATGAAATTGTTATCTCTTTCATGAGTTCATTTGTAATCAGGTTTCAAGAACCTCATAAGATGCTTCCAAGGCAGAAACATTTCTCCAAGACAATTTGTCTCTTTTAAATATCATTAAAGCGTGATTGGCAAGGAGCCCTTAAGGATCAGACATCCAGAGGGAGAAGAACATATTACTAATAGCTAGTCAAGTGCCAACTGACTCGAAGTTGCCAACTCTCTTTCCTGGGAAAACCAAGGATATCTAAGCAAAGGGAACTTTGATGATAATCAGGAGACATTCTCTGGCCTCAATAAGCTGCTTGGCAGGAGATGAATCAGGGTTGCAAATGCCACCTGGGTCATGGTATGGCTTCAGTCACACATTCCAGATACATCCTGGAAGAAGCTGAACTTCAGGCCAAGATTTCATAGAAAATTCTCCAGCAAGAAGTTCTCCTTAGGCCCAATCTCCAAAACATGAATAACCCAAGAGATAGTAACCATGTGTAGTAAGTTTGCTTAAAGTTGACAACCAAGAACCACAGCAATCCTTCTAAAAGATAAAACAACAAACTGAGAAACTCTTCTTTCCAAAATATATGCCCACTGTTGTAGATTGCCAGTGTTCTGGGAAATGTGTTCTTACTTTCATATTGTCCTGAGAAATGTCTCTATTGCATTTAATTGATAATTTGACTCATCTAAGTCAACAATAATACTCAGTAATTTGCAAGGCAAAAGTTGTTGCTGTTTAGTCGCTAAGTTGTGTCCGATTCTTATGCTACCCCATGGATTGCAGCATGCCAGTCTTTCCTGTCCTTCACCATCTCCCAGAGTTGGCTCAAATTCATGTCCACTGAGTTGATGATGCCATCATCATCTCATTCTCTGCAGTCTCCTTCACCTCCTGCTCTCAATCTCTTCCAGCATGAAGTGTCCACTCCATCTCAAGATTCTGTCTCAAAGGATCATGCCAAGTTCAAAAAAACAGAAGTGAATATCTTTTGTAAAACTTGTTTATGTGAAAGCCTGAAATTCCTTTTTAACACTGCAGGAAAAACCTCAAAACACTGAATGATGCTGTACTTTCCTGCTTTATGCTGCTTCTTTTTAGCTATTATCAACTTCATATTGCAGACAATAAAAATTGATGGCCTGGATAATTTTGTCCTTGTCTGCGAGTGTATTTCTTCCCATGTGCCGTAAATGAATACTATTTTAATTAAATAAATGTCAAATAGTTCAGTTTAAGCATAGGAATGGCCTTAATAAGTCTCTATTATGTACACAAGTGTTGAAGAACATGGTGAAGAAACAAATAATATTTTCACATCTTCAACTTTATTAGAACCAGGGTAAGAAAAAATAAATTATTTTGACAGCTACATTTCTAAGGATTTCTGCAAGTATATTTGTTTTCTTAATAATCTATATTATAAATATGCATCATTTTGTTAAAGTTATCTTAGGACAGGAAGAAGGCTCATTTACACAGGGTTATTATACACTGATTCAAAGTACATTTCACAGAATATTTCTTTTCAGAATCAACTTATTTTTTTCTACAAGAGTCTTCATAGTAAGTATTCTTTTAATGTACACATGGAACATTCTACAGGAGAAACTACAGACAGGGCCAACATACCATCCCCCCAAATTTGAAAAGGCTGAGATCATACAAAATGTGTTCTCACCATAGGCTCTGAGGAAGTACTGAAGTGTAACCCACTTTACTGATGAAGTCTGGTGCCTCCTCCTCCTTACACATAAGTAATTCCCAAACAGAAAGTGTGATTGTGGGGTCCAGATGGCACAAAATGGCTGAATGGGAATATCCCAATCCCCAACTCACCCATCATCCCTTTTTCTGCCCAATGGGCTGGACTCTTATTTTCAGCTAACACCCATTAAAAAAACAGATTTGCCACCAAAACTAGGACTGTCTCCTCAGGCACACCAGACAAAGATGTTTCACTAACTTCCTTGTGATAAAGAATTAGAAGTTCGTAACAAAATCTCACTGTATATCTGTTAGAGGGGGTTTCTGGTATATATTTATACCTAAGTCACTGTGGGTACACTGCATATAATTCACATTCCACGTGGTCAGTTTCAGTTCAGTTCAGCCACTCAGTCGTGTCCGACTCTCTGTGACCCCCAAAGACTGTAGCACGCCAGGCTTCCCCGTCCATTACTAACTCCCGGAGCTTACACAAACTCATGTCCATCGATTCAGTGATGCCATTCAACTGTCTCATCCTCCATCACCCCCTTCTCCTCCCACCTTCAATCTTGACCAGCATTAGGGTCGCTTGCAATGAGTCAGTTCTTCACATCAGGTGGCCAAAGTATTGGAGTTTCAGCTTCAGCATCAGTCCTTCCAATGAATATTCAGGACAGAATTCCTAATTTAGGATGGACTGGTTGGATCTCCTTGCAGTCCAAAGGACTCTCAAGAGTCTCCTCCAACACCACAGTTCAAAAGCATCAATTCTTTGGTGCTCAGCTTTCTTTATAGTCCAACTCTCACATCCATACATGACTACTGGAAAAACCATAGCTTTGGCTAGATGGACCTTTGTCAGAAAAGTAATGTCTCTGCTTTTTAATATGCTGTCTAGCTTGGGCACAGCTTTTCTTCCAAGGAGTAAGCATCTTTTAATTTCATGGTTGCAGTCACCATCTGTAGTGATTTTGGAGCCCAAGAAAGTAAAGTCATCCACTGTTTCCACTGGTTCCCCATCTATTTGCCATGAAGTGATGGGACCAGATGCCATGATCTTAGTTTTCTGAATGTTGAGTTTTAAGCCACCTTCTTCACTCTCTTCTTTAACCTTCATCAAGAGGCTCTTTAATTCTTCACTTTCTGCCCTAAAGATGGTGTCATCTGCATATCTGAAGTTACTGATATTTCTCCCAGCAATCTTGATTCCAGCTTGTGCTTTGTCCAGCCCAGGATTTCGCATGATGTACTCTGCATATGTTAAATAAGCAGGGTGACAATATATAGCCTTGATGTACTCCTTTCCCAATTTGGAACCAGTCTGTTGTTTCATGTCCAGTTCTAAATGTTGCTTCCTGACCTGCATACAGGTTTCTCAGGAGGCAGGTCAGGTGGTCTGGTATTCCCATCTCTTTCAGAATTTTCCAGTTTGTTGTGATCCATACAGTCTAAGGCTTTAGCATAGTCAACAAAGCAGAAGTAGATGTTTTTCTGTAACTCTTTTGCTTTTTCGATGATCCAACGGATGTTGGCAATTTGGTCTCTGGTTCTGCTGCCTTTTCTAAATCCAGCTTGAACATCTGGAAGTTCTCGGGTCACGTACTGTTGAAGCCTGTCTTGGAGAATTTTGAGCATTACTTTGTTAGCATGTGAGATGAGTGCAATTGTGCAGTAGTTTGAGCATTCTTTGGCATTGCCTTTCTTAGGGATTGGAATGAAAACTGACCTTTTCCAGTCCTGTGGCCACTGCTGAGTTTTCCAAATTTGCTGGCATATTGAATACAGCACTTTCACAGCATCATCGTTTAGGATCTGAAATAGGTCAACTGGAATTCCATCACCTCCACTAGCTTTGTTCACAGTGATCACTGGTTCCTAAGGTCCACCTGACTTCACATTCCTGGATGTCTGGCTCTAAATGAATGATCACACCATCGTGGTTATCTGGGTCATGAAGATCTTTTTTTTTTTTTATAATTCTTCTGTGTATTCTTGCCACCTCTTCTTAATATCTTCTGCTTCTGTTAGGGCCATACCATGTCTGTTCTTTATTGTGCCCCTCTTTCCATGAAATGTTCCCTTGGTATCTGTAGTTTTCTTGAAGAGATCTCTAGTCTTTCCCATTCTATTGTTTCCCTCTATTTCTTTGCACTGATCACTGAGGAAGGCTTTCTTGTCTCTCCTTGCTATTCTTTAGAACTCTGCATTCAAATGGGTATATCTTTCCTTGTGTACAAGATGGTTATATCTATAAGATGGTGGAGTACAAGGACATGCACTCATCTTCTCCTGTGAGAACTCCTAAATTACAACTCGCTGCTGAACAACCACTGACAGGAGAATGTTGGACCCCAGCAAAAAAAGATACCCCACGTCCAAGGGAAAAGGAGAAGCTCCAGCAAGATGGTAGGAGGGGCAAAATAGCGATTACAATCAAACCTCATACACACCAGAGATGCTTGGAGGGCTCAAACAAACCTTGTGCACACTGCAACCCAGAGACCCCATAGAGACTGAGCCAGAACTGTGCTGAGTGTCTCATGCGGAGTTATGGGTCAGCAGTGGCCTGCTGCAGGGGCAGGGGCTTTGGGTTCAGGAGGCCTGGGTATGGCACATGCCCTCTTGTAGGAGGTCACCATTAATCCCACCATAGAGCCGCCATAACTTCCACAGGACTGGGGAAACAGACTCTTGGAGGGCACAAACAAAACCCTGTGCACACCAGGACCCAGGAGAAAGGAGCAGTGATGCCACAAGAGACTAACCCAGACTTGCCTGTGAGTGTCGAGGTGTCTCCGGCAGAGGTGTGGGTCAGTGATGGCCTGCTGCAGGGTCGGGGGCACTGAGTGCAACAGTATGTACATAGGACCTTTTGAAGGAGGTTACCATTATCTTCATTACCTCCACCATAGTTTGGCCCCAGGTCAAACAACAGGGAGGGAACACAGCCCATCAACAGAAAATTGGATTAAAGATTTACTGAGCATGGCCCCACCCATCAGAACAAGACCCAGTTTCCCCCTCAGTCAGTCTCTCCCATCAGGAAGCTTCAGTAAGCCTCTTATCCTTCTCCATCAGAGGGCAGACAGAATGAAAATCACAATCACAGAAAACTTAGCAAACTGATCATATGGACTACAGTCTTGTCTAACTCAAAGAAACTATGATCCATGCTGTGTAGGGCCACCCAAAATGGACGGGTCATGGTGGAGAATTCTGACAAAACGTGGTCCACTGGAGAAGGGAATGGCAAACCACTTCAGTATTCTTGCCTTGAGAACCCCATGAACAGTATGAAAAGGCATAAAGATAGGACACTGAAAGATGAATTCCCCAGGTCAGTAGGTGCCCAATATGCTACTGGAGATCAGTAGAGAAATAACTCCAGAAAGAATGACGAGACGGAGCCAAAGCAAATACAACACCCAGTTGTGGATGTGACGGGTGATGGAAGTAAAGTCCAATACTATAAAGAGCAGTATTGCATAGGAACCTGGAATGTTAGGTCCATGAATCAAGGCAAATTGGAAGTGATCAAACAGGAGATGGCAAGAGTGAACATCGACATTTTAGGAATCAGTGAACTAAAATGGACTGGAATGGTTGAATGTAACTCAGATGACCATTATATCTACTACTGTGGGCAAGAATCCCTTATAAGAAATGGAGTAGCCCTCATAGTCAACAAAAGAGCCCGAAATGCAGTAGTTGGATGTAATCTCAAAAACAACAGAATGATCTTGGTTTCCAAGGCAAACCACTCAATATCACAGTAATCCAAGTCTATGCCCTGACCAGTAATGCTGAAGAAGCTGAAGTTGAATGGTTCTATGACCACCTACAGACCTTCTAGAACTAACACCCAAAAAAGATGTCCTCTTCATTTAAGAGGACTGGAATGCAAAAGTAGAAAGTTAAGAGATACCTGGAATAACAGGCAAAGTTGGCCTTGGAGTACAAAACAAAGCAGGGCAAAGGCTAACAGAGTTTTTTCAAGAGAATGCACTGGTCATAACAAACACCTTCTAACAACACAAGAGAAGACTCTACACATGGACATCACCAGATGGTCAATATTGAAATCAGATTGATTATATTGTTGCAGCCAAAGATGGAGAAGTTCTATACAGTCAGCAAAAACAAGACCGGGAGCTGACTGTGGCTCAGATCATGAACTCCTTATTGCCAAATTCAGACTTAAATTGAAGAAAGTAGGGAAAACCACTAGACCATTCAGATGTGACCTAAATCAAATCCCTTATGAGTAGACATTAGGAGTGACAAATAGATTCAAGGGATTAGATCTGATAGACAGAGTGCCTGAAGAACTATGGACAGAGGTTCGTGACATTGTACAGGAGGCAATGATCAAGACCATCCCCAAGAAAAAGCAATGCAAAAAGGCAAAATGGTTGTCTGAGAAGGCCTTACAAATAGCTGAGAAAAGAAGAGAAGCGAAAGGCAAAGGAGAAAAGGAAGATATACCCAAGTTGTTAGTTTACCCATTCTCAAAAATTTCTACTGCTATCATACCCAAGCTAAAGCCAAGTATTTCCCCAAAGCCTATGTTAGCAAAATCCATGTGTGTTAGTCACTCAGTCGTGTCTGACTCTTTGAGATTCCATGGACTGTAGCCCACCAGGCTCCTCTGTCCATGGGATTCTCCAGGCAAGAATACTGGAGTGGGTAGACATTCCCTTCTCCAGGGAATCTTCTCGACCCAGGGATTGAACCCAGGTTGCTGCATTGCAGACATATTCTTTACTGCCTAAGCCACCAGGGAAGCCCAGCAAAATCTATAAGAAGAGTTTAAAAATTAACAATTCATTTCTTAGTTCTTTACATTGAGAATACACAGAAAATTTTTGTAACTCAATAATAAAAAGACAAACCATTTTTTAAAAGACTTAAATAGATACTTCACCAAAAATGATACACAGGTAAATAATAAGCATATAAAATGATGTATATCATTAATCATTTGGAGAAAGGAGAACCCTTATATACTGCTGATGGCAATGTAAAATGGTATAGCCACTTTGTAAAATAATTGGCAGTTTCTTTAAAAAGTGAAACTTACCATATAAACCAGCACTTCTACTTGCTGGAGTCTACCCAAAAGAAATAAAAACACGTCTACACAAAGACTTGCATGTGAATATTCATAATAGCATTATTCATAGTGGTCAAAAGGTGAAAACAACCTAAATGTCCATCGACCAGTGACTTCATAAACTCAAGGCACTCTATCTATACAATGGAATGTTGCTGAGCAATAAAAAGAAACAAACTACTGATACATGCTACAAAATGAATGAAAGTCAAAAAACAATTGTGCTAAATGAGAGAAACCAGACACAAGAGATTGTATATCATATGATTCCATGTATTAGAAATTTCAGAAGGGCAAATCTACAGCTACAGAAAGCAGGTCAGCATTTGCCTGGGCCTGATAAAGATAGGAGTGAAGGTTGGGGCAAAGGGCTAGGAATTAACTAGAAATGTGCTCAAGACAAATTTTGAGGATAATAGGAAAATTTTAAAACAAGATTGAGATGAGGGTTACACAATTCTATGAAACTTACAAAAAATTAAAAAGAAAACCATTGGGTCCATTTAATCTAAAATCTTTATTTTACAAATAAGAAAAGTGCCTTCCTTAGCCCATAAAAACATATGAATGTCTTCCAGCACCTTTTGCTGTCTCATATTTGAACTCTGACAATGATTTCTAACTTTTTATGTTGAGGATCCTATTTCTCATGGAATGAAGAATATGCCTTAGAATATAGGTCAAGAATTTGTGCTAGATTCTTGATGAGTTACTTTGAACTGAATTGACTTGATTTAAATAAGCTTGGTGAGACTGAGCCATTCTCCTGAATCAGATCTAACACTGTGTTTTGTCGCTTAGTCATGTCCGACTCTTTTTGACCCCGTGGACTGTAGCCCGCCAGGCTCCACTGTCCATGGGGATTCCCCAGGCAAGAATACTGGAGTGGGTTGCCATGCCCTCCTCCAGGGGATCGTCCCAACCCAGGGATCAAATCCAGGTCTCCCGCATTGCAAGCAGATTCTTTACCATCTGAGCCACCAGGGAAGCCCAGATCTAACATAGTGGCTTTTTAATTCATTAATTACTCAGCTTGTACTACTGAAAATTCCCCAAACATACACAGGAATACTCGTATCCAGGGGTAAACAAAAAATAGCCTCTAGGTTAAAAACAAAAGCCAAATCACAGACTCCTCTCACTGGGAATTAATATTCATTTCTAGTTTTCTACTCAGTCCATGGGATTCTCCAGGTACGAGCACTGGAGTGGGTTGCCATGCCTTCCTCCAGGGGCTCCTCCTAACCCAAGAATCAAATCAGCGTCTCTTATGTCTCTTGTATTGGCAGATGGGTTCTTTAGCGCCACCTGGGAAGCCCCAGCAATATGGAGAGTCCATAGTGAGGGGACAGGCTGGGTGAGCTCTAAGTTTCCTTGCGGATCTAACATAAATCTTTCCCTTCTCCAGGGGATCTTCCCAACCTAGGGATTGAACCCAGGTCTCCCACATTGCACGTGGATTCTTTATCAGCTGAGCCACCAGGGAAGCCCAAGAATACTGGAGCAGGTAGCCTACCCCTTCTCCACTGGATCTTCCTGACCCAGGAATAGAACAGAGGTCTCCTGTAATGCAGATGGATTCTTTACCAACTGAGCTATCAGGGAAGCCCACATAAATCTCAACTCCGTATTACTCCTGACTACTATTTATCATTTCTACCCACTATTACCTATTTCTGTAGCAGTTGAGCACGAGTCTATTTTTGTCTCACTCTTCTACCAGATCCTTAGGAAAGTAAGATTTTTGTCAGATCCAGCATAGAAGAAACAATTTCAGCTTAAAAAAAAAAAAACCTGAATCCAGGAACATTTCAAAATAATTTCCTCAAAATCCAACATCAACATAAATATTTGAGATTGCTAACTTAAAGAATTGACCAGTAGGATTTTTTCTAAAAAAAAAGAAATGTATTGACATAGAACTCCTTTTCAGGTTAAAAATGAAGTGAAATATAAACTAAAATATTATTCATAGTAACATAATTTATAGTCAGAAATAAAATTCATAGTCTGAAACACAAGTTCAGTCCAACATGGCAATGAGCAGTCAGGATGCCCTAACTCTATCCAAAAAAAGTTTTGAGGAAAGTGATTTATTATTTTAAGGATTAAATTTAAGTATTGTTGGGCTCATACCTTTTTATTTGATATTTCCCAGTATTGGAGAATGAGTGGGATAATGGGAACTTGAAAAAGACAGTCTCTCTGGGGAACACTATGGGAAAGTTGTTGAGATAATTTTCTTTCGATTTGGCCAAAACCTTTTTGGTAAAGAAGTACACAATGCTGGCTTGTGTATTTAGAAAAGGGTGGGTGAAAATACAGCAAGAAAAAGCATACAAGCTAATATCTCATTAAGTTGACCACACCCTGAATACCGGTTGATGATTGACTTTATTCCTTTTTAATTATCTGGAATGTGCAACAGTGGGAACCCAGCCAGGGTCACTATTGATTGGAAAGATGCATCTTTCTGCATCAAGAAAGTGTCTGATTCTTGGACAAAAAGCAAGCACACTAAAAGCTGGCGCATAGCACAGGGAGCACAGCCTGGGGCTCTGGGGTGACCCAGAGGGGTGGGTGGAGGCTCAAGAGGAGGAGATACATGTGCACTTAGAGCTGACTCATTCTGTTGTGCAGCAGACACTAACAAAACATTGTAAAGCAATTATACTCCAATTTTTTAAAAAAGCAAAAAAACAATGGATGCACATTTTAACTTTCCACAGTACTTTTTTGAACTGTCAGACCTTTTCTTTCATGAAAATATACTTCTTTTACATTTCAAAAACTAATAAAAGTATTCAAGAACAAAATAGGGCTTTTTCATTTTCCTCATATGCATTTCCCCTGAAAGGAATGGGGGTGGTGTTATATCAATAATGAATTTTAAAAAGAAAAAGCCTAAATTCTGCCATCGAAAATATTTAGATTCAAATTTCATATCACCCCACCCATATATTTGTCCTAAGCTTTCACCAGAGCCTAACAATTAGGTTTATCTGTCTGTTTCCACCTTAAATAGTGAGCAACTCTGTAGTTGGGTCTTGGCATCACTGATCATTTTCGCTCTCGTGCCTAGCACATTGCTTGTTCATTAAACTGAACTAAGGTCATGTATGGATGTGAGAGTTGGACTATAAAGAAAGCTTAGCACTGAAGAATGGATGCTTTTGAACTGTGGTGTTGGAAAAGACTCTTGAGAGTCCCTTGGATTGCAAGGAGATCCAACCAGTCCATCCTAAAGGAGATCAGTCGTGGTTGTTCATTCGAAGGACTGATGTTAAAGCTGAAACTCCAATACTTTGGCCACCTGATGAGAAGAGCTGACTCATTTGCAAAGACCCTGATGCTGGGAAAGATTGAAGGCAAGAGGAGAAGGGGACGACAGAAGATGAGATGGTTGGATGGCATCACCGACTCAATGGACATGGGTTTGGGTAGACTCCAGGAGTTGGTGATGGACAGGGAGGCTTGGCGTGCTGCGGTTCATGGGGTCGCAAAGAGTCAGACACAACTGAGCAACTGAACTGAACCGAACTGAAACCACTAATGTCCTGCCTCCTCCAACTTCCATCTTTGTAATCTTTGCTGAGTCAGCTTCCTACATCCACAGTAGGGGTGATAATAAACACCTCACAGAGTTGTTGATTAAGATGGCACAATGTATATAAAGCACTTGGCCTTCCCAGGTGGCTCAGTGGTAAACAACCTGCCTGCCAATGCAGGAGACGTGGGTTCGATCCCTGGGTCGGGAAGATCCCCTGGAGAAGGAAACTGCAACCTATTCCAGTATTCTTGCCTGGAGAATCCCATGGACAGAGGAGCCTGTCAGGCTACAGTCCATGGGGTCACAAAGAGTCAGACATGACTTAGCAACTGAACAACAACAACAACAAATATAAAGCACTTGGCACAGTGCCTGGTGTGTAATAGTCTCCATTCACCCTCACTTCTTCTTTGAAGATAAGTCTCTTCCCAATGAGAAACAGTAATAGTTTTCACAAGGTAAAAAAAAACCCAGCAGTTCTTATCAGACTTTTGGTTTTTTTAATTATTAAAAATTATATATGTTACAAATATTTCTTCCCAGTTTATACATATATATTCATAAAATATGTATATACATATATATATATATATATATATACATTTGATGTTGTTATTGTGTCTTTTGGCCACACTGTGCAGCATGTGGGATCTTGTTCCCCAAACAGATTTCAAACCTGTGCCCCCTGCATTGGCAGCTCAGAGTATCAACCACTGGACCACCAGGGAAGTCACGATCTGACTTCTAAATGCCATGTTGAAGGAGGCAAAGATGGGCCAGGAAAACCATTAGCCTTGGCACGTGTTTCAGGGGTCCCAAAACTGCCCATACATTCTTTGATGTGCGAGAAGAGCTCACAAAATTCAGAAGCCATTGGGCCCATGATTACAGGGTATTAGAGTAATCACTGAAGGGAAAAAACACAGCAGGAGGAGTCTGAGGGAATCCATGTCCAGATTTCCTCCGTTCTCTCCTGGCACCAGGTAGGAATGTGTTTGTTCTAAAAACGAGATGCAGTAGCAGATGGGCAGTTTTCTGTCCAGTGAGGCCTGCTTGAGACTCAGAGTCCAGAGTTTATATCAGGCCTTGGTCACTTCCCTTGTGGCTCAGCTGGTAAAGAATCTGCCTGCAATGAGGGAGACCTGGGTTCAACTCCTGGGTTGGGAAGATCCCCTGGAGAAGGGAAAGGCCACCCACTCCAGTATTCTGGCCTGGAGAATTCCATGGACTGTATAGGCCATGAGATCGCAAAGAGTCGGACACGTCTGAGCGACTTTCACTTTGGTCACTTAGGCATGATGACCTTCCACCACTACTGAACTTCCAGATTCCCAGGAGGAAGCAGATGTCTAGGAGCCCAGATAGGCCAAACAACCTAATGCCTGGAGAACGCTTTGAAGGCAAAGTTCCCAGGTACCTACCAAGGGCCAACCTTGTAAAGCAAGCCATTTAAAGACAGCCACCTAGAGCCAGCCATGTCAACTCTGCCCTGCGCACCTACCAAGGGATAAACTGGGCAAAGAGGGCAGAAGTTACAGGAAAGGAGAATAATCAGAACTGAGGAAAGCAGAGAAAGGAGACAATTGTTGAAAGGAGGAGAGAAAATGAAGTAAAGGGAAGGCAAGGAAAGAACACAGGAAAAGGAAGAAGGCAGACAGAAGAGAAAGTCATCACCTGGCTGACCCAAGCTGACCTTTCCTCCAGCCACCAGATGCTCGAACATCCTGGCTCCATGCTGCCCTCCCAACGCCCCACCTCCCACTCCACTTCCTCTGACACCACGTGGGACCTCCCAGGTCTTCATCCACTCTGTTTACATACACAACTGTTGCGTAGGGCCTGCTGTCTTGGAGTAATCTGGCTGTTCTGATAAGGAGAAAAGAGAAGGGAAGGGGAGGGAAAGCCCAACAGTGATGAGATGGAAATAGGAAAAGGCATTTGAGCTAAATGGAACAAGATGGCAAGAACAGGCTCCAGGGGCCCCTCTGAACTTTGAAAGAAACACATAGTCCTTCCAGTTTTAAAAGACAAGAAACACTGGAGAAAATATCATGGCTAAATAGGCTCTTCTGAGTGTATTTTAAATTACAGTGGCCTCCTTGACTTCCGAGAGGTCCTTGTTACTTCACTCATTTAAATACCTAGAGCAAGTTTTGTTTTTTAAGTTGAAACTTTCTAGGGTTCTTATTCTTTCAACCTTCTGTTTTTTGACTTCCTGAGTTCATGAAAAGGAAAAGAAGTGAAAGAAACTCTTCCTTGCTTTAGTGCCTTTGTAATTGAAAAATATGACAGATCCTTTTCTCCTTTTCTCACATTCCATCGTTTAAAAAATGCTGTCAGACTAAGGCTTTGCCAAGTTTCAACACCAAGTGAAATCTTACCAAAAACACTGTAAGATGTATTAAAAGCAGATGGGTTATAGGTATAATAGTACAGCCTACACATGTGTTATGATTTTTTTCAAACAAGCTCATCTCTCTTGTGTTAAAAGTATAATATTAGCTACATTTATGTACTTAACTACATATGTATCCTTTTATTATTCCTTTTTCTTATAATCAGGAAAGTTTCATTTTTGTAAAAGATGTATATATTCACCTGGATGAAATGAGACACTCTAGATAAGAGAAGAAATTAGGAGGAACATGATAGCTTGCCATCTTCAGTTGCCTAGAAAACTACCACATAGAAGGAGGAGATGTTTTCACAACTTCAGATAATGGTAGTTGAACAAATACAAAATTTGCATCAGGCACAGCAAACTCACTTCAGGAAAAACTTGATGTCAGTGAGAGCCTTCTAAAAGTATAATGGACTGCCTCGTTCAGTAATTAAGTGACGGGCATTGTCACTGAAAGAGTTCATGCCTGGAGCCCTCGTGTTGGTGAGACTCATAGATCAGTGGACACCCCGTGGAAGGACTGGCTGGATTCCCACAGAGATTCCCACAAAGTTTAAAGACAGAGAATGAAGTGGGAGCCTGGGAAGTTTTATTCACATGGTATAGACCCCTGAAGTCTTATTGAGATGGGTCAGGGGCCAAAGAAAGATAAAAATGTTGGAAAGGACAGTTTAGCACAGATATGGACAGGAATTCTGACTGGGTGGAGCGACCTTAAAGATGAGCAAACAGAGGTGCACTAGTTAGGTTAGGCTAGACTACGTGGAGGTAACAAAGTAACCTGGAATCTCACTGGCTTAACATGCCAGACTTTATCCTTGCTCAAAATACATGTCCCAGTGCAGGTGGGTAGGGAGTTCGGTTCCACACAGGCATTCTGGGGTCCAAGTCCACAGAGCTCTGGTGCCTTGTAGCTGCTTCATCTGGGTCACAGAGGCTCCAAGTTCTCTGAACATAAGGAACAGAAAGAGGCCGGGGTACACAGACTCTTAAATTATTCACACCTAGAATTAGGCTTCACCTCTCCTCTTACTTCCATTGGCCAGGGCTCAGTCACAGGCCCCAACTTAACTATGAGAGAGGCCAGGAAATACAGGGGAGGAGAGGGATAGTATCAGTGCAGTAGGAGGGTACACTGTCCAGCAGAGGTGCCACAAACATTCTTTATTCCAGCCTACCACCCTGTAAGGCCTTCCTTGCCTGGCTCTTATACATGTTCTGAATTTCTGACAGTGACTTACCATTGTGTGAGCATTCAAATAGAAGCCAAGGAATGGCCAAAATCCAAAGCACTAAACACCACATGTGAGCAAGGATGTGGAGCAACCAGAACTCTCTCATTCACTGCTCATGGGAATACAAAATGGCACAAGCACCTTGGAAGACAGCTTCGCAGTTTCTTACTAAACCAAACATGCTCTCACTATATGATCCAGCAAATGCTACTCCTTTGTATTTACCCAAATAACAAACTTACGTCTATACAAAAACCTGCACATAGATGTTTATAGCAGCTTTATTCATTATTACCAAAACTTGGAATCCATCAAGATGTCCTCCATACAGGACAGTAGTAGAGACACAGACATAGAGAACAGACTTATGGACACGGTGTTGGGGGAGGAAGGAGAGGGAGGGATGTATGGAGAGAGTAACATGGAAACATACATTGAGTTCAGTTCAGTTCAGTCACTCAGTTGTGTCTGACTCTTTGCGACCCCATGGATTGCAGCACGCCAGGCCTCCCTGTCCATCAAAACTCCCGGAGTTTACTCACACTCATGTCCATTTAGTCAGAGATGCCATTCAACCATCTCATCTTCTGTTGTTGACCCCTTCTCCTCCCACCTTCAATCTTTCCCAGAATCAGGGTCCTTGCAAATGAGTCAGCTCTTAGCATCAGGTGGCCAAAGGATTGGAGTTTCAGCTCTAGCATCAGTCCTTCCAATGAATATTCAGAACTGATTTCCTTTAGGATGGAATGGTTGGATCTCCTTGCAGTCCAAAGGACTCTCAAGAGTCTTCTCCAACACCACAGTTCAAAAGCATCAATTCTTCGGTGCTCAGCTTTCTTTATGGTCCAACTCTCACATCCATACATGACTACTGGAAAAACCATAGCATTGACTAGACACACCTTTGTTGGCAAAGTAATGTCTCTGGTTTTTAATTTGCTTTCTAGGTTGGTCATAACTTTTCTCCCAAGTAGTAAGCATCTTTTAATTTCATGGCTGCAGTCACTATCTGCAGCGATTTTGGAGCCGAAATTATAAAGTCTGTCACTGTTTCCACAGTTTCCCCATCTATTTGCCATGAAGTGATGGGACCAGATACCATGATCTTAGTTTTCTGAATGTTGAATTTTATGCCAACTTTTTCACTCTCCTCTTTCACTTTCATCAAGAGGGTCTTTAGTTCTTCTTTGCTCTCTGCCATAAGGGTGGTGTCATCTGCATATCTGAGGTTATTAATATTTCTCTTGGCAATTTTGCTTCCAGCTTGTGCTTCCTCCAGCCCAGCATTTCTCATGATGTACTCAGCATATAAGTTAAATAAGCAGGGTGACAATATATAGCCTTGACTTACTCCTTCCCTATTTGGAAGCAGTCTGTTGTTCCATGTCCAGTTCTAACTGTTGCTTCCTGACCTGCACACAGATTTCTCAAGATTTCACAAGATTTCTCACCTGATCAGGTGGTCTGGTATTCCCATCTCTTTTAAGAATTTTCCAGTTTGTTGTGATCCACACAGTCAAAGGCTTTGGTATAGTCAATAAAGCAGTAGTAGATGTTTTTCTGGAACGTTCTTGCTTTTTCGATGATCCAATGGATGTTGGCAATTTGATTTCTAGTTCCTCTGCCTTTTCTAAATCCAGCTTGAACATCTGGAAGTTCAAAGTTCATGTGCTGTTGAAGCCTGGCTTGGAGAATGTTGAGCATTACTTTACTAGTGTGTGCAATGAGTGCAATTGTGTGGTAGTTTGAGCATTCTTTGGCATTGCCTTTCTTTGGAATTGGAATGAAAACTGACCTTTTCCAGTGCTGTGGCCACTGCTGAATATTCCAAATTTGCTGGCATATTGAGTGCAGCACTTACCACCATCATCTTTTAGGATTAGAAATAGCTCAACTGGAATTCCATCACCATCTTGGCTAATAGAGTTTTGCCAAGAGAATGCACTGGTCATAGCAAACACCTTCTTCCAACAATGCAAGAGACAACTCTACACATGGACATCACCAGATGGTCAGTACCAAAATCAGACTGATTATATTCTCTGCAGCCAATCTATAGATCCAATGCAATCCCTATCAAGCTACCAATGGTATTTTTCACAGAACTAGAACAAATAATTTCGCAATTTGTATGGAAATACAAAAAAAACCTCGAATAGCCAAAGCAATCATGAGGAAGAAGAATGGAAGAGGAGGAATCAACCTGCCTGACTTCAGGACATACTACAAAGCGCCAGTCATCAAGACAGTGTAGTACTGGCACAAAGACAGAAACATAGATCAATGGAACAAAATAGAAAGCCCAGAGATAAATCCACGCACCTATGGACACCTTATCTTTGACAAAGAAGGCAGGAATATACAATGGAAAAAAGACAACCTCTTTAACAACTGGTGCTGGGAAAACGGTCAACCACTTGTAAAAGAATGAAACTAGAACACTTTCTAACACCATACACAAAAATAAACTCAAAATGGATTTAAAGATCTAAACGTAAGACCAGAAACTATAAAACTCCTAGAGGAAAACATAGGCAAAACACTCCCTGACATAAATCACAGCAGGATCCTCTATGACCCACCTCCCAGAATATTGGAAATGAAAGCAAAAATAAACAAATAGGACCTAATTAAACTTAAAAGCTTTTGCACAATGAAGGAAACTATAAGTAAGGTGAAAAGAGAGGCTTCAGAATGGGAGAAAATAATAGTAAACGAAGCAACGGACAAAGAATTAATCTCAAAAATACACAAGTGACTCCTGCGGCTCAATTCCAGAAAAACAAATGACCCAATCAAAAAATGGGGCAAAAAACTAAATAGACATTTCTCCAAAGAAGACGTACAGATGGCTAACAAACACATGAAAAGATGCTCAACATCACTCATTATCAGAGAAATGCAAATCAAAACCACAGTGAGGTATCATCTCACACTGGTCGGAATGGCTGCTATCAAAAAGTCTACAAGCAATAAATGCTGGAGAGGGTGTAGAGAAAACGGAACCCCCTTAAACTGTTGGTGGGAATGCAAACTAGTACAGCCACTATGGAGAACAATGTGGCAATTCCTTAAAAAACAGGAAATAGAACTGCCATATGACCCAGCAATCACACTACTGGGCATACACATCTACCAAACCAGAACTGAAAGAGACACGTGTACCCCAATGTTCATCGCAGCAGTTTATAATAGCCAGGACATGGAAGCAACCTAGATGTCTATCAGCAGACGAATGAATAAGAAAGTTGTTGTACATATACACAATGGAATATTACTCAGCCATTAAAAAGAATACATTTGAATCAGTTCTACTGAGGTGGATTAAACTACAGCCTATTATACACAGTGAAGTCAGAATGAAAAACACCAATATAGTACACTAACGCATATATACGGAATTTAGAAAGATGGTAATTATGACCCCATATGGGAGACAGCAAAAGAGACACAGATATAAAGAACAGAGTTTTAGACTCTGTGGGAGAAGGCAAGGGTGGGATGATTTGAGAGAATAGCATTGAAACATGTATATTATCATATGTGAAACAGATCACCAGTCCAGGTTCAATGCATGAGACAGGGTGCTCAGGGCTGGTGCACTGGGATGACCCTGAGGGATGGGATGGGGAGGGAGGTGGGAAGGGGATTCAGGATGGGGAACACATGTACACCCATGGCTGATTCATGTCAGTGTATGGCAAAAACCACCACAATATTGTAAAGTAATTAGCCTCCAATTAAAATAAATAAATTAAAATATATATATATATATATATATATATATATATATATATTCTATGCAGCCAAAGATGGAGAAGCTCTATAGAGTCAGCAAAAAGAAGACCAGGAGCTGACTCTGGCTCAGATCATGAACTCTTTATCGCCAAATTCAGGCTTAAATTGAAAAAAGTAGGGAAAACCACTAGACCACTCAGGTATTACCTAAATCAAAATCCCTTATGATTATACAGTGGAAGTGAGAAATAGATTCAAGGGATTAGATCTGATAGACAGAGTACCTGAAGAACTACGGACCGAGGTTCATGACATTGTATAGGAGGCAGGGATCAAGATCTTCCCCAAGAAAAAGAAATGCAAAAAGGCAAAATGGTTGTCTGAGGAGGCCTTACAAATAGCTGAGAAAAGAAGAGAAGCAAAAGGCAAAGGAGAAAAGGAAAGATACACTAATTTGAATGCAGAGTTCCAAAGAATAGCAAGGAGATAAGAAAGCCTCCCTCAATGATCAATGCAAAGAAATAGAGGAAAAGAATATAATGAAAAAAACTATAGAGATCTATTCAAGAAAACTAGAGATACCAAGGGAACTTTTCATGCAAAGATGAGCACAATAAAGGACAGAAATGGTATGGACCTAACAGAGGCAGAAGATATTAAGAAGAGGCGGTAAGAATACACAGAAAAACTATACAAAAAAAATCTTCATAACCCAGATAACCACGATGGTGTGATCACTCACCTAGAGACAGACATCCTGGAATGCAAAGTCAAGTGGGCCTTAGGAAGCATCACTATGAACAAACATATATTATCATATGTAAAATAGACAGCCAATGGGAATTTTCTGTATGACTCAGGGAACTCAAACTGGGGCTCTGTAACAACTTACAGGGGTGGGATGGGGAGGGAGGTGGGAGGGAGTGTTAAGAAGGAAGGGACATACGTATATCTATGGCTGATTCATGTTCATGTTTGGCAGAAACCAACACAATACTGTAAAGCAATTATCCTTCAATTAAAAATAAATGAATTTTTTAAAAAAGGTGTCCTCCAGTAGGTGAATGGATAAATAAACTGTGGGATATCCACACAATGGAATGTTATTCAGTGCTAAACATAAGCGAGCTATTAAGCCATGAAAAAAACATGGAGGATATTCATATAACTAAGTGAAAAAAGCCAATCAGAAAAGTCTACATACTGTATGATTCCACCTAGACGACACTCTGGAAAAAAACAGAAGTATGGCAACAGTAAAATGATCAGTTGCTATCAGGGGTTATGGGGAGGAAGAGATGAATAGGCAGAGCACAGAGGACTTTTAGGGCAGCTGCTAACTGAAATGATTACAGGTATTTGACCATCTAGTAGTTTCCTCAACATCTTTATATAGTATGCTTTATGTCACAGTATCTTGGTTTATCAAAATCAAATTTCTATTAATCTTTTGCTACTGCAGATGAAGATATAACCTACTTCCCTCACCCAAATTCCCAGAAACCCTTCTTCCCAAAATTCTGCACATAGTCATTATCTAAGGCAAGATTTTTTTCTCAAAATTATCCCATCAAAAATGAAGTCCTTATTAAGCCTTTCATATGACAGGCAGTCTCTCAATTACTTCATTTTGAATAGCAAAGTTCTATGTGGGGAAGATACATTAACCTGAAATGACCTCAGTCAAACTCAGTCTGAAAGCTTACAGAGGTCACTTGACATGATGTAGGGAAGGTAAATCAATTTAACACAGATTGAGTCATCACTTGTGGAGAAACAACTTCAGACTGCAGCTCTAGGTGCCACTGCATACAAGCTTTTTAAAAAAATCAGCTTATTACAATAAATTAAGTGCTTATGCTGTGGCGCTTAATACACATTAATACATGAATTATGATAAAAATTTCTATTGGCGGCATCATGCTCAGATTCAAACAGTGCTGTGAACAATTCGAAGTGAGCATGGCACTGTTTTCAAGCAGCTCTATCTAGAGAAGTGTACGTCCATGTGCATGTATGGGAGTTTGAAAAAAATGCATCATCAAGTGTGAGCATGAGAAAAGAATCTGGGTGGAATTCCACCATTTGGGTGGAATTCCCTGGTGGTGCAATGGTTAAGATTTGTCACTTTCACTGCCTCAGCCCGGGTTTGATTCCTGGCCCAGGAACTTAAGACTCCAGAAGCCATGCAGCAGAGCAAAAAAAAAAAAAAGGCCATTTTGTAAAACAATATATTTGCAATATATCTGATATAACACAAGGTTTAGAATATGTGTTTAAAATATGTATTTATATAATTAAAGTTTAACTGAAATATGATAGGTAGACATTTGGCCATTTCAACTCTTTCCCTAAATATCATATATTCAAGTTGAGAAAACAGAAGTTGTTTTCAACTTTCTCATTTAGGAAAATAATGATTTCACCTATAGTCGGGGTCCACTAGCTCATATTTGGGAATGTATTCTACTTGTGCCATCAGACTGAGACCTCCAGTGATCAGCGCACCATCAGTAAGCACACCTGTGTCTCTAGTTCACCTTCTTTCTACCAAAGGCAAAGTCGCCTGGCTCTTCACTCTGTCAGGGGAGGCAGTAATGTTCTTTCTTTCCTTCCACCACTCCTTTCTGGTCCCCACCACACTGATTCTGTAATAAAACTCGTCTGTGACTTGTCCAGCCATGGATGAAAAATTACATAGCTGTGTTTTGTTCAATTTAAATAGAAATTTATCCATTACATTCATGCCCCTGTATTTTAAAGTGAGAGACTTTCTGTTTAACACAGGTAGTGTTTTCTTAATATTGCTTGTGCTGTTTTAGTTGCTAAGCCATGTCTGACTTTGCGACCCCATGGACTGTAGCCCACCAGGCTCCTCTGTCCATGAGATCTCCCAGGCAAGAATACTGGAGTGGGTTGCCATTTCCTTCTCCATATATTGCTTTTAGGCTTTACTTTTGTGTCTTCTCAATTACATGCCCTTCACCCTAGAATGCTCAGTCATCCAGCTGCCCAGAAAGAAACCAGAATCCATTTTAGAGGAAATTCAAAGAGAAAGTCCAAGTGACTATTCATTTTCTGATCTTCAAAAATAAGCTTATGAAGGAGGAAACTAATCCTCTAAAACTAGTCTCTTCTTGAGGGAGGATATTCTGGATTACTTTAGGTCCCTCTTAAGTTTGCCAAGGACCAGCTTCAAGGAACCAGCCTAATAGATTTCTAGAGTAGCTGGACAAGAGGTAGTGTTCTCGTCTCTGCCAGGAGGACATTAGCTACAACAGGTAGGGTTTGAGTGCAGTCACCATACTGCCTAGTTTGACTTGGACAGTCCCAGCTGATACCTGTTCATACATCCAATCCAGCTAGGGCCTCCTTTCATTCTCAAGTGTGTCCCAGATCAGATGATACATTTTATGGTCATCCTAATTATACCAGAAGTTAAGGGAAAGTTCTCTGTGATGGTTAATTTTATGTGTCAACTTGACTGAGCTACGAGATGCCCAGATATTTGGTCAAATGTTTTTCGTAGTGTTTCTGTGGGAGTGTTTCTATTTTTATTTTTTAAAATTTATTTATTTTTAATTGAAGGATAATTGCTTTACAGTATTGTGTTGGTTTCTACCAAACATCAACATGAATCAGCCACAGTTTTATCTATGTTCCCTCCCACTTGAACACCTCTCCCACCTCCCTCCCCATCCCACCCCTCTAGGTTGTTACCAAGTTTCAGTTTGAGTTCCCTGAATCATATAGCAAATTCCCATTGGCTATCTATTTTATATATGGTAAGGTATGCTTCCATGTTACTCTGTGGGAGTGTTTTTAGATGAGAGTGTCATGTATGGATGTGAGATTTGGACCGAAGAATTGATACTTTTGAACTGTGGTGTTGGAGAAGACTTTTGAGAGTCCCTTGGACTGCAGGGAGATCCAACTAGTCCATCCTAAAGGAGATCAGTCCTGGGTGTTCATTGGAAGGACTGATGTTGAAGCTGAAACTCCAATACTTTGGCCACCTGATGAGAAGAGCTGACTCATTTGAAAAGACCCTGATGCTGGGAAAGATTGAGGGCAGGAGGAGAAGGGGATGACAGAGGATGAGATGGTTGGATGGCTTCATTGACTCAATGGACATGGGTTTGGGTGGACTCTGGGAGTTGGTGGTGGACAGGGAGGCCTGGCGTGCTGCGGTTTATGGGGTCGCAAAGAGTCGGACACGACTGAGCGACTGAACTGAACTGAACTGAACTTGAAATTGGTAGACTAAGTAAAGCAGGCTGTCCTCAACATGGTGGGGCCTCACCCAATCAGTTGAAGGCCTGAATAGAACAAAAAGGCTGACCCTCTCTGGGTCAGGAAGATCCTCTGGAAGAGGGCATGGCACTCCTGTATTCTTGCTTGGAGAATCCCATGGACAGAGGAGCCTGGTGGGCTACAGACCATAGGGTCACAAAGAGTTGGACATGACTAAAGTAACTCAGCACAGCACAGTAGCACAATACAGTACTATATAACTGATTGTGTTAGCTCGATACCTAAGCTAACTGGACTTACAAACAAATTGGACTTACAAATGTGCTTTTGGAACAGAACTTGGTCGTATGTAGATGACTTACTGTATTTTGTTATAGCAGCCCAAATGGAATAAGACAAGGTCAAGTGGAAGTCAGGGTCAGATCTCAGAGGGGTCTGAAGTGACAAGAGAGAAGGTAAGGCTGAGGCTATAGTAGCCAGAGCAATGCAGGACCCTCAGAGAGCCACAAGCAGCCAGATCACAAGTTTTTCCATTAAAGCTGTGAGCCACAAATGCCAGCCAAGCTAGCAGCACCCAAGTGGACAAAGAGCATTGCTTCAGGAGCTCAGAAGAATATCCAAAGAGCCTAATTCTTCCCTCCTACTAGGAGGTCACAAAAGCAACCCCCTATCCCACATACCTCAAGGCTCTTCTAGGGAGAAAAACAGGAGAGTGGGTCTTTTTATACTAGTTTGAACCATTTTACTTGCCAGATTCAACCATTTGTGACCTACAAAATATGACAACAACATACATTTCAAACTGTGTTAAAAGCATACTGCTCAATAATAAAAAGACAAATAATATAATTTTTTTAAATACATAAAGGATTTAAATAGACATTTCTTCACAGTAGATACACAAATGGCCAATGAGCACACAAAAAGAAGTTCAACATTATTAGCCATTAAAGAAATAAAAATCAAAACCACCAGGAGATACCACTTCATACCATTAACTTATATGCAGAGTACATCATGTGAAATGCCAGGCTGGATGAAACACAAGCTGAAATCAAGATTGCCGGGAGAAACATCAATAACCTTAGGTATGCAGATAACACCACCCTTATGGCAGAAAGAGAAGAGAAACTAAAGAGCCTCTTGATGAAAGTGAAAGAGGAGAGTGAAAAGCTGACTTAAAACTCAACATTCAAAAAACTAAGATCATGGCATCCAGTCCCATCACGTCATGGCAAATAGATGGGGAACCAATGGAAACGGTGGCAGATTTTATTTTCTTGGGCTCCAAAATCACTGCAGACAGTGACTGCAGCCATGAAATTAAAAGACAACTGCGCCTTGGAAGAAAAGCTATGACAACCCTAGACAGAGTATTTAAAAGCAGAGACATTATTTTACCAACAAAGGTCCGTCTAGTCAAAGCTATGATTTTTCCAGTAGTCATGTATGGATATGAGAGTTGAACCATAAAGAAGACTGAATGCCAAAGAATTGATGCCTTCAAACTGTGGTGTTGGAGAAGACTCTTGAGAGTCCCTTGGATAGCAAGGAGATCAAATCAGTCAATCCTAAAGGAAATTAACCCTGAATATTCATTGGGAGGACGGTAGCTGAACCTGAAGCTCCAATACTTTGGCCACCTGATGCAAAGAGCCAACTCATTGGAAAAGATCCTGATGCTGGGAAAGATTGACGGCAGGAGGAGAAGGGGACAACAGATGACAAGATTGCTGGATGGCATCACCAACTGAATGGACACAATGAACAAACTCCAGGAGATGGTAAGGAACAGGGAAGCCTGGCATGCTGCAGTCCATGGGGTCACAAACAGTTGGACATGACTGAGCGACTGAACAACAGCAACCCACTAGAATGGCTAGAATCAAAAAAGACAGATAATAACAAGAGCTGGTAATGTGGAAAAACTGTAACCCTCATACACTGCTAATGACAATGTAAACTGGTGTAGCCACTTTGGGGAAGAGTTTGACAGTTGCTCAAAAAAGTCAAAACCAAAGTTCCCATATAACCCAGTAATATCATCCCTAGGTAAATACCTAAGAGAAGTGAAAACATATGTTCATATAAAGAATTGTGCACAGATGTTCAGAGCAGCATTATCTGTAACAGCCCTAAAGTGGAAATAACCCAAATGTCCATCAACTGACATAAACAAAATGTGGTCTATTGATACAGTGGAATACTATTCAGACATAAAACGGAGTGAAGTATTAATACATGTAACACATGGATAAACCCTAAAAACATTATACCAAGTGAAAGAAACCAAACAAAGAGAGCCAATATATGATTCCATTTATATGAAATGTCTAGAGTAGGCAAATCTGCAGGGACAAAAAGTAGATTAGTGGTTACCAGGGGCTGGGGAAAGGGGAGTGACTCCTAAAGGCTATGATTTTTTTTTTGAGGTGATAAAATGTTCTGGAGCTAGACAGTGCAATTGTTGCACAACTTTGTGAATATACTAAAAACTACTGAATCGTAAACTTTCAAAGGGTGAATAGTATGGCATTTGAGTTATACGTTAATGATTTTAAAAAGAAGACAGCAACATTTTCCAAATTTTCAGAGGGGACTAGCACTTACACAGGATTGCCTTTTGGGTGTTGGTGTTATTTTCTTGGGTTTTTCCTCTAATCAGCAAAAGGGAGATTGGGAGAGGCCATAATTACAGACCAAAATATGAAATGAGATTTTGTTTCTCCCTATCTATATTGTGGTATGAAAAAATTCTCACCCCATGATATGCATAAAGATCTAGCCTTCCAGTTCTCTTTTTTTTTTCAATCTGGTAATAGTAGGCTGGCAGTCCTGTATGAAAACTAGCCTCTCAGTTCAACAACAGCAGCAGCCCACCTTATCATTCTATTCTGTTTTTTAAAATTGAACTATAGTTGATTTACAGTGTTATGCCAATCTCTGCTATACAGCAAAGTGACTCAGTTTTACACATATATACATTATTTTTTTTCAATATTCTTTTCCATTATGGTTTATCCCAGGAAACTGGATATAGTTCCCTGTGCTATGGAGTAGGACCTTGTTATTTATCCATTCTAAATATAAGAGTTTGCATCTCCTAACCCCAAACTCCCATTTCACCCCCCCCACCTTGGCAAGCATGAGTTTGATTTCTATTTCTATTTGTGTCATATTTTAGATTCCACATATAAGTGATATTGCATAGTATTTGTCTTTCTCTTTCTGATTTACTTCACTTAGTATGAGAGTCTCTAGCTGCATCCACATTGCTGCAAATGGCATTATTTTGTTCTTTTTTATGGCTGAGTAGTATTCCCTTGTATATATGTACTACATCTTCTTTATCCATTCCTCTGTTGACGGACACTTAGGTTGATTTCATGTCTTGGCTATTGTGAATAGAGCTGCTATGTATATAGGGGTGCATGTATCTTTCTGAATCATGTTTTTGTCCAGATATATGACAGGAGTGGGACTGCTGTGTCATATGGTAGCGTTATTTTAGTTTTCTGAGGAACCTCCATACTGTTCTCCATAGTAGCAGGGCCCACTTCAGATAGGACACTCGTTCTCCAGTTCGCCATGCCCCCTCCTCAACAGTTATCACCCACTCACATCACCTATAGTTCTGAATATATTTGAATTTGCGATTCCTGGTCAAAGAGTCCATTCTAAAAATTAAACTTCAATAAGCAGTGCTTATATTGACTTCAGTTAGGAATGTGTTTAGCTGCAAATAACAAACATCTAAATGACAGTACCTTAAACGATTAGGAGTGGAGAAGATAATGACAACCCACTCCAGTATTCTTGCCTGGAGAATCCCGTGGACAGAGGAGCCTGGTGGGCTGCCGTCCATGGGGTCACACAGAGTCGAACACGACTGAAGCGACTTAGCATGCATGCATGCATTGGAGATGGAAATGGCAACCCACTCCAGTATTCTTGCCTGGAGATTCCCAGGGATGGAGGAGCCTGGTGGGCTGCCGTCTATGGGGTCGCACAGAGTCAGACACGACTGAAGCGACTTAGCAGCAGCAGCAGCAACAGCAGCAAATGATTAGGAGTTTATTTCAAGACATCTGGAAGTGGGTAGTCACTGGATCAAGAGCTCAGTGATAATAAGATCTCCATGTTGTAGAGGCTACTAGCTGTCTATCAAATATTTTATCTTTTCTGAGTTACATGAACCTTGAGATTATCTGAAAGGACGATGTAACAAGCTAAAAATGAAATTTCCTGTGGCTCGGCTGGTAAAGAATCCACCTGCAATGCAGTAGACCTGAGTTCAACCCCTGGGTTGGGAAGATCCCCTGGAGAAGGGAACAGGTACCCACTCCAGTATTCTGGCCTCGAGAATTCCATGGACTGTATAGTCCACGGGGTCGCAGAGTCGGACACAACTGAGCAACTATCACTTTCACTTTACAGTTAGGAGTATTTCAGAAAGCTCCTTATCAGTGAGATGTAAGTAAAAGTCACTAAAGGGAACTTCCAGGAAGGCAATTTTAAAGGGTTCACACATCTGGCATATGCCTTCATTTCTCTTTGCTGTTCCCCTTCTTTATGCCTGAAATGAAACTATGATGGCTGGAGCTCTGACTGCCATTTTGAGAAGAGAAGGATCAGGAAGACAAAGCACAAAGTCAAAAGAACATCTGTCCCTGGTTAAATCATATAACCACCATAACAGTCTTGGACTCCAGACTTAATAAAAACTGTCATTTAAGCCATCCTTTTATGGGTTTTTATTACTAGCAGTTGAATGTAACTTCTGACTGATACACTGCCAGTGTATCTGTAGCTCCTTTGGCTTTTTCACTAAAATATTTAAATTGCTGCTGCCTTGCTCATGACAACAACATGGAGAAGGGGGAAAGGATCTGTCACAGGTTCAGCTTTTATGTTCACTGAAAACACTGGGTATTATTCAGACACAAAGGATATCTTATCTAGTTGTGGTTGAAATTAGGAGCACACAAATTTTTCATTGCCTATGTACATACCACTACACTTCCTATTACAGAAGTTTTGTTAGTTAGGACAAAGATGGCATATATGCAAAACATCCATAGGTGCTCAGAATATACCACTAACGCTCTAGTCCAGGTTCTTTCAATTCCATGTTCCCAAATACCCTGTGCTCTGGAATGACTCAGTTTTCTTACCTACTTTCAAACTAAAGCAAAACACTCACTGCAACAGTACATAGATGTAAATGCACTGAAACCATGTGGCCATGAGTATTCAGTAAGATACAGGTTCATCCAATTCACAGTAACTGCCATGTGGAAACAACCTATATATCCAGAGACAATGAATGGATAAAGAAAATGTGGCCTATTTATACAACGGAATATTCAGTTCAGTTCAGTCGCTCAGTCATGTTTGACTCTTTGTGACCCCATGGACTGCATCACGCCAGGCCTTCCTGTCCATCACCAACTCCCAGAGTTTACTCAAACTCATGTCCACTGAGTCGGTGATGCCATCCAACCATCTCATCCTCTGTTGTCGCCTTCTCCTCCTGCCTTCAATCTTTCCCAACATTAGGTTCTTTTCCAATGAGTCAGTTCTTTGCATCAGGTGACCAAACTATTGGAGTTTCAGGTTCAGCATCAGTCCTTCCAATGTATATTCAGGACTGATTTTTTTAAAATATGGAATATTTTTTAAATGGAATATTAGCCTTAAAAATATGGAAATGGGACCACGTGAATGAACGTGGAGGACATTATGCCAAGAGAAATAAGCCAGTCACAAAAAGACAAATATTCCATGATTTCATCTATATGAGAAAGTGACAGCAGTCAAACCCATAGAGGCAGAGAGTTGACTGGTGACTGCCAGGCACTGAGAGGAGGGGGAAACCAGGAGAAGCTACTCAATGGATATAAGGTTTCAAATACAAAAGATAAATAAGTTCTAGAGCTTTGCTGTACAACACAGCACCAGAGTTAACAATAATGTATTGTGCACTTAAAAAAGTGTTAAAAGAGTAGACCGCATGTTAAATGTTCTTACTATAATAAAAAAATGTTAAGTTAGATTTAGCCAGATAACTGGAAAAATACGTATGTAAATGTATATCTATAAACATATAATTTCCACCTAAATGAAAACCCAGCAGCTAAAAAGATCCCACAAGCCATAATAAAGATCGAAGTTGTCACAACTAAGATTCAGTGAAGCCAAAGAAATAAATATTTTTAAAAAATAAATGAAAACACAGACATTTTAAATTCTTGTAGTAAACTCAACACAGCCCAAGAATACATCTTTTTTTCAGACCCAGTTTAAGCCATGCTGTCCTAAATAGTTAATAGTTATATCTTTCTTTGAACTTTATATGTGCCTTTCTCGCTGTGCTTGTCATTTTGTGATATACTTCTTTGTTTTCTCATCTTCTCCTACTTGTCTAGGAGCATTTTGAGGTCAGCAACTGCTCTTCTCTATTTCCTTACAGATAAATCTAATTACTTACCACTGGATAAATGTTCTAAAAATACTGGTTGCTTTGAATTAAGCTCTAGATAAAACTCATCACACTTTGAAGGAGGCCCATCAGCATGATAAATCTGAAATTATCTGCAGTTGCATTTGTGCAACACACACACAAAGCAAAACCAACTAAAAAGTACTCGAGCTTCAAGAGTTTGACTTTGACAACCTGCAAAAAAGACCAAAGAGGGCATCTTGTTCTCTTTGATGGGTATTTATTATTTATCCTTCTTATCAGAACCCATAGATTTTGTTCATCCTTCCGGTTCCATCAGCACCAAGAAGCATAACGATTGTGAAAGGTCCCCTAATGTCTTTGGCGCCCCCTTCCCAGCCTTCTATTTTAGGGCAGAGCCAATGATCTCATTTACAGAGAGGCTTGCCAGGCTCTGCATATGGTTTGTAATATAAATAGATCACATCTTACGCATATCAGCAAGACAGAGGAGGCTTGCCCTCCCCAAAGTCTGCTGAAGTAGAAATTCTCACCAGAAAAGTAGGCAAGCCACCTCTACTTTATACTTCTCAGGGAATTTAAGGATGTGTTGGGCAAAGATTTCAATCTCTGGCAAATTTAGATGAATTCTGGACTATCCAAAGATAAAATATGCCCAAACTAAAGATAAATGATAATCCTGTCTCATTTCAGACTTCTTCCTTTCATTGGGCTTTGTGACTGCACAGTTAATATCAATTTATGTTCATGGTCTGGATTATAACCTACTGCCTTAGCTTCAACATATATTGATTAGATTTTGTTTTGTTGTTTATAAATAAAACCTGATAATTGGGCTTACTCATGAGATGAGTCACCATTAAAATAAAAATAAACCACGATGCTTTTGAGCAACAAATTGTCACAAACATGTGATCTTTCCAATCTATTTCCACACCTAATTATTTTTTCTTTTTAACACTTGTTATTTGAAAAAGTTTAACACTCATAAGAAGCTACAAAAAAAAAAATATAGACGTCTGTGTACCCTCTACCCAGCTTGTCCCAGTGAGAACATCCTTAGTACCTATAGTCTGTTGCCAAAACCAGGAAACTGACACTGAGACAATACACTGACATTAACTCAACTAATAATCTTATTTGGATTTCACTCCTTTGTCTCACTTTTTTGGAGGTGAGAGTGCAGTGTCTAGTTCTGTGGCATTTTATTACGTTTAGACATGTATAACCACCACCACAACCAGGATACACATTATTATTACTTTTAAACATCTATGGAAGTCCAGCTATGCACAAAGCACTGTTGGGTGCGTTTATTTAATAATTTCATGAGGTAAATTTATTGTCTCCGTTTTGGAGAAAGAAGACTTAAATAAAAAGGAAAAAACAGACTTTTCCCCTTTTTTCTGTCTTTTAGTATCAGGCATGTGGCAAAGAGACGCTCCTAATGACGCTAAATTCAATGTGGGGATTTATTTCTTTTAACTTTCATAATGAACCTTTCTTAAGTCATAGCTCTCCGATTTTCAAATGTATAAAGTCCACACAATCTACTCACTTCTTAAAAATACTACCCCTAGGCACGAAGTGAGGGAAGAGGTCATAGAAGAGAGTCCATCCTACAGTTCAGGATGGCAAAAGTTCCAGGTCTTAAGTCACTTTTGCTTTTCCTCAAAACCACAGCAACTCTATTTCTGTTCTTATTTTTCTCTTGCGCTCAGACAATAGTGTTTCTGTCCTCTGAGGATTATTCTAAAAATAAAATGTGAAAGAAGAAACACGTAAAGGTCTCTATCTTTGGTTTCTAAACATTACTTTTAACCTGGTATTTAGTTTAACTACCATTCCCTATGAGAAAACGCTGTGTCCACTGCACTATCTTCAGATTCCACGCGGTTAGAAAACACATGGCCTCTGTGCTTCCTGTGCCCCGGCCCTTCTGCCATCACTGCGGGGCTCACAGAGCCCCAGAGCTCACTGGGGCTAGGGGACAATACCTCCTGTCTAATGTTCACCTCTGCCTTTCAGCAACCATTCAGCCAAGTCCAGCCTAAGCAAGTTGGGACCTCACATAGGAGTTTTCTTCCTACTTCTCTGGCCTCTCCTTCTCAGTCTCTTTTCCCATCTCCTTCTCTTCTTTCTGACCTCCAAAGCCAGAGTCCTTGGAGACCAACCTCAGTCTTTTCCTTCAAATACTGATACTCTACCAAGGGTGATTTTTCACCCCAGCGGCCAACTGGGATTGTCAGTAGACATTTCTAGTTGAGGGACAGGGTGGGAGGGGGGCAGGGTGGGAGATGTGCTAATGGTATCTAGTGGGTAGAGGCCAGGGATGCTGATAAATACCCTACAGTGTATATTGTAGGACAGAACAGTCCCTGCAACAAAGAATTATCCCACTCCAAGAGTCACTGGGGATTCCCAGACAGCTCAGTGCTAAAGAATCCATCTGCCAATGCAAGAGCTGCACGAGAGGCAGGTTCAATCTCTGAGCTGGAAAGATCCCCTGGAGAAGGAAATGGGAGCCCACTCCAGTATTCCTGCTGGGAAAATCCCATGGACAGAGGAGCCTGCTGGGCTACATCCATGGGGAATCAGAGAGCCAGACACGACTGAGTGGCTGAGCACAAGCACAAGCACACAGGGCCAACAGCCCCCATGTCATAAAGTCTTGCCCTAAAGACCTTACTCAGTGCCACACTATGCCCAGATTCAGTCCACATGCTGATGACTCCCAGGTTTCAATCTCCAGTCCTGTCTTTTCCCCCATCTCCAGGTGCTTATACACAACGGCCTCCACTTAAATCTATCATGTGCTTCAAAGTTAACTTGTTCACACCCGAATGTACTGGCACCCACAAACCTGCTTCTCCCCTGGTCCTTCCCATACTGATGATGAAACCATGCAAAGTAGTCATCTTAGACCCAAATTCTGACTGCAGGAACACTCTGATTAGGATCAAAGAACAGTGGAGCTGTGAGGGATTTCATTTGGGAGACGAGGAGAGCAAGACCCAGGAGTTTTGAGATGTCCCTACATCTACACATTTAACTTGGTAGTAGAGCCAGAATGAGAAAGACTGTTTCCTACAGCTTTGGGGCCAGTAAGCTCACTTAGCCCCTCAGGTAAAATACATAGCTCAGTTGCATTCTCTTTTTTCAGAAGTCAATGTTAGAGCTTCGTACAGTGCAGGTTCAGCAAATCACAGCCCGAGGGCCAATCTGGGGCTGCCACCTGTTTTTGTATGGCTCATGAACAGAATGATTTTACCACCTTTAAATATTTGGGGGGAAAAATTCAAAGAACAATAATGTATGACATATGAAACTGACATTAAAAACAAATGTTAGTGTCTGTGAATCAAGTGTGACTGGGACACAGACACATTCATTAATGTTTTATCTACGGCTGCCTTCATGCTACAGAGCTGAATTGAGAAGCTGCAACATTCACTGTATGACAGGTAAAGCTGAAAATACCTGGCCCTTTATAGAGCAAGGTTAGTGGCCTCAGTACATTAAGAGTCCAAATTAAACAAACAAACATGGATTTCAGTTTCATTTCAACCGCAGTGTGATCTTTGACTATGTTCCAATGTCAATGAGCCTCACGTTGAATAGGGGTAACGATACTTCCCTTAAAGGATTGTTTAGGAGTATTACAAGTAATGCTTGTAATGATCTGGAGTACACTAGGAGGAACTCAACAAATACTAGCAAAAATAATAATAATACTTACTAATACTATTATTACCACAAACTTTACCCCTCAAAATGTCCTCTTTGGTACGCTTTGAGAGATTTTGTGTCAAATGCCTTCTGAAATCCAGGCAAACATGGAACTTAAAAGTCCTAGTCCTTTTCATCCATTAGTTGCATGATAACAGAACAAGTACCCATCACATTATGTTTTTTGGTAACAAGCTGGAGGGTGGTTAATATCTTTATAACTCATATGACATTGTGCCCAATTGTGAATTCCCTGAGTTCCCTGGAAAAGTCATCTCCTGAGGAATAAAGGTGACACTACCTGAAAGAGAAAATCATCAAGACCTACCCCATCCTTTTTCCAACTTTCTTATCCCAAGACTGTCTGAAAATAAGTTAACAGAAAATGGGGAAACCAACATTAAGTTAGTGAAGAGCATGTAGAAACAGCCCCCAAACCCCCAGGACTCCACTCTTTCAGATTTCCCAGAGGGCACTGCGTGTGGCCAGAGAGGCAGAGCCTCGCTGTGGTTTTGGACTGGCATCCCCCACAGACTTCCAAAGATAAGAGACGGGAGCACGGCTGACACTCACCTTGCCCACGGCTGCCCTCGGGGCCTTGACCTCAGCCCTGGCCACATCCAGTCCTGCAGGAGACTCGGCCATCCCTGGGGGCTTCTTGGCCTCAGGCTTGCCTCCTGGCTTACATCTCATTCCTGGAGTGGAAAAGAGGTCAAGTCTAACTCTTTTTCTTTGTGTGACCCCATCCTTTCCCCCTCTCACACCCCGCCATTTTCTCCGGCTCTCCAGGTATTTTGGCTGAGCACAGGGTCCTTTCCAGCCTCCTCACACTTCCTCCTTCCACTGGTCTGCCCCTTTCTATACCTTCTGGGATGATCCACATTTCTCATGAGTGACAAGACGTCATCTTGCTAATTAACATACGGCCTAATTATGGCAGTGTTACACTTTAGGAGACAGAATTAAAGTCTGAAGTGACCTAAGTAATTAGGAGAGGCAGACAGAGACAAATGAAAGCAGTAGCAGTACCGTGGGGGTGGCCATGACTTGGCCACATCCTGTGAGGCTGAACACCACAGGCTGAGATTCAGGTGTGTGGACACCTCGGGATTGGCTCTGAGCAGGGTACTGTGGTACAAAGACAGCATCCCCATGTAGGGCAAGATGGGATTTTCTTTCCTCCTCCCTCTCTTTATCCTTTCCCTGGCACCGAGGTGCCATTTGATAAAATAGAGTAAATGAATCAGAAAAATGCACACCCACAAAGATGAATTTTCACCCTGTGCTGCAGAAGAGACAGGACTGACAGCTTAATTGCTGTGCTGAGGGTGACGCTGCTAGGAAGTGGTCCCTTCTCTGCTAGGAAATCTGGCCAAAAATTAGGACAAATGAGGACAGGAGGTGTGCATTCTGGGTTCCCCCAGAAGTTGACCTGGGGTCACAGATGTGAGTAAAAGTCATTTATTTGGGAGGAGCTCTAACAAGCACTGGCAGGGAGTGAGAAAATAAGACCAAGGAGGGAAAGAAGGCAATAGAAGGTATGTTAACAAGCAAGCAGGCCTGCAGCTCAACTCGGCTGGGCAAGTGGGAGAGATAGGAGAGCAGAGGTCAACGAACTTTTCCTATAAAGGGCAGAGAGTAAATATTTCAGGCTTTGGGAGCCATGGAATGTCTGTCACGATGACTCAATTCTGCCATTGTAGAAAAAATGCAGCCAGAGACAATATGTAAATGAATGGATATGTCTGAGTCTCAGTAAAACATTATTTACAAAACCAGGCAGCCAACCCAATGGCTGTAGTTCGTCAACCCCTTGCTATAGAAGAGTGTTTCTCAAACTCTCGTGGTGAAGGACCCATTTTTTTAAAAAATGTCCAATCCATTGAACAACAAGACTTTTGTAAATACAACAAAAATGAATCACTGGAAAAGCAAAATTTAAAAAACAGGCATACAAAGTATGTCTTTTTAAATTAATTAAAATCAATAGACACAGAATATCTTGGTCTAGTTGCTTTAGGAAGTTACTAAATGCTTACTCTGAACTTCTGCTAAGTTAGCACAGAAAGGTGGAGTCCTTGATCTCGGCCAAGGCCATCACCACAGTTTATAGCCCCATGGTCTCTCTTACTAGGTGAGGAGGCTGAGGCTGTTACCCACTGACACCTCTATTGTTATCAAGGGTTGCTCCCCAGCACATCAACTCCTGGTCCTTCTGGCCTGTCTGGCGAATGGACCATGTAAATTTCTGCCATCTGAGAAGGAGAGGCACACCGGCTCCGGGTAGGAAGCTGAAGGCGTGTATGGGAATGGTGAGGACCAAGAGGTCACTGGCAGGCCACTGTCAGCATCACTACAGTGTGATAGAATAGAAAGATCGTGGGCTTGGAAGGCGAAGAAATTGAAATAAAAGTCCTGGTTCTGCCACTTTACTGTTTCTACATTTCCTTGTCTGAAAAATGAGTATAATATGGTGAGGGTTGGGCATTGGTTTTTGTTTTTGTTTTGTTTTTGTTTTTGCTGTTGTTGTTGCTATTAAAGACTTTTTTTTTAAGCGTAGTTTCAGGTTCACAGCAAAATTGAGAATAAGGTATTGATACAAAGAATTCCCATATACTTCCCACCCCATACATGCCTAGTGAAGTCGTTCAGTTGTGTCCGACTCTTTGTGATCCCATGGACTGTAGCCTACCAGTTTCCTTCATCCATGGAATTTTCCAGGCAAGAGTACTGGAGTGGGTTGCCATTTCCTTCTCCAGGGGATCTTCCTGACCCAGGGATTGAACCCAGGTCTCTGGCATTGCAGGCAGACACTTTACCTTCTGAGCCCACCCATACATGCATTAGCAACATCCCACCAGAGTGACACATTTGTTACAGCTGATGAACCTACCCCCAGGGATTGAACCCAGGTCTCCTGCATTGCAGGCAGACACTTTACCTTCTGAGCCCACCCATACATGCATTAGCAACATCCCACCAGAGTGACACATTTGTTACAGCTGATGATGAACCTACACTGACACAGCACAATTACCCAGAGTCCACAGTTTCCATTAGGGTTCAGCTCTTGGTGTGGTGCTTATGGTATGTATCTATCATCATAGTATTATACAAAGTATTTTGACTGCCCTAAAAATCTTCCCTGCTCTGCCTGTTCATCCCTCCCTCCCCTCAACCCTTGGCACCACTGCTCTTTTCACTGTCTCCATAGTTTTGCCTTTTTCAGAATGTCAACTAGTTGGAATAATACTTTCAGACTGGTTTCTAACACTCAGTAACGTGCATTTAAGGTGTCTCCATGGTTTTTCATGGCTAGATAGCTCACTTTTTTTTTAGTACTGAATATTCTACTGTCTGAAAGTACCACTGTTTATTCACCCATTCACCTATTGAAGGGCATCTTGGTTGCTTCCAAGTTTTGGCAACTATGAATAAAGCTGCTGTAAACATCTGGGTGCAGGCTTTTGTGTAGACATAAGTTTTCAGCTCCTTTGGATAAATACCAAGGAACACAATTGCTGGATTATATGGTAAGAGTGTATTTACTTTTGTAAGAAACTACCACACTGTCTTCCAAAATGGCTGTACAATTGCATTCCCTCCAACCAGTGAATGAGAGTTCCTGTTGCTCCACGACATTGTCAGCATCTGGTGTTTGTCAGTATCTAAATTTTGGCCATTTTAACAGGTATCTAGCAGTATCTCATTTTTGTTTTAATTGTATTTCCCTGATGATATATGATGTGGAGCACCTTTTCATATGCTTATTTGCCATCTGTATGTGTTCTTTGGTGAAGTGTCTCTTAAGGTCTTTGGCCCATTTTTTAAAAAAGGATTGTTTATATTCTGACTGCTGAGTTTTAAGAATTTGTTGCATATTTTAGATAACAATCCTTTATCAGATATGTCTTTTGCAAATATTTTCTCATTTTGACTCGAGTTTTAAATGGTCTGATAAAAAGCCCTAGCATACGTGCAACATTTGGGGCACATTAACAAGAACTCAATAATAACTCCTTTCCCATAAAATATAAAAATTATACAAAAAGTTAGTGGTAGAAATCTAATGGACTGTCTCCCATGAACCTGTATCTTTGTCCCTTGTTCTCCATTTTACATCATTCAGCTGCACTCACCCACCTAGTCTGGGTGTGATGAAGGTGGTGAGGATGACTCATAAAGGAGATAGGGCTGCAGCAGGAGCCTTAGAGAATGAAAGGGAAAGGGAGGAAGAAATCGAAATAGTAAATGTTTATTAAACACTTATTGTATCCTGGGTTCCATAGGATATATATGTAAGAATAATACATGGCCCTTATTCTTAAAGAATTTATGGTTTAACCAGGGTGGATAATAAAACCATGAGATGAATATAAAGTGATATTCATCGATAGTCTACTATGTGCCAGGGATCTCATGAGATTCTTTGTATACATTAGCTATGATTCAGTTGAGAACCCTGCAAAGAAGACACTGTTAACCTCATTTTAACAAGGAAACTGATGTGCAAGGAAGGTATGTGATTCATTCCAAGCCACATGGCTAGTAAGTAGCAGAGCTGAAATTCAAGCCCAGGGCTGTCTGATTCCAATGCTCACACTCTTCATACAGCAAGATATTGAGAAAAGCTCCTAAGACAAATCACAGATAGTTTCACTGTGAGAAGTGCAACCTGGACTGAAAAAAGAATACCAAAGACTCATAAAAAGAAAAAGAAACCATAAGGAAGATACAAAAGAAATGGCTCCACTATAATTGAAGTTTGTGAAAAATGGAAATAGAAGTAGGGTCAGGTGATTGAGGGTTCTGACTGGTTTTGATGGTGTTTGCCAAGGAGCTGGAAACAAAACATCAAAATTCACCTGAAAAAAAATTTAAAAATGGGGAATACATGTAAATTCATGGCTGCTTCATGTCAGTGTATGACAAAAACCACTACAATATTGTAAAGTAATTAACCTCCAACTAATAAAAATAAGTGAAAAAAAATTAAACAAAAGTGTAATAAGGCCTGACACTAATATAATGTTGTATGTCAACTATAGAGAGTACATGTATAGAGGATATACATCTATGTCTATCTGTATCTATCTATAGATATCTATATCTACATATCTATACTACAGCTATGCTTGTGTTCAGTCACATCTGACTATTTGAGACTCTTTGGGCTAAAGCCCATCAGGGTCCTCTGTCCATGGAATTTTTCAGGCAAGAATACTGGAGTGGGCTCCCGACCCAGGGATTGAACCCGTGTCTCCTGCATCTCCTATATTGGCAGGTGGATTCTTTACCACTGGCACCACTTGGGATGTTGATTATAGCTTTCCAGTTGGTTCAGTGGTAAGCAATCCGCCTGCCAATGAAGGAGACACAGGTTCAATCCCTGGGTCAGGAAGATTCCCTGGAGGAGGGCATGGCAATCCACTCCAGTATTCTTGCCTGGAGAATCCCATGAACAGAGGAGCCTGGCAGGCTACTGTAGCCCGCCAGGTTCCTCTTCAAAGGTCACAAAGAGCTGGACACAACTTAGCACACACACACACATATGTCAATTATATCTCAATAAAAAATTTAAAAATAAGTTTTAAAGGTACATACTATTTAAAAGAAGTGCAATAAAGATGACTAGTCCTCACAGGAACTTACACATACTAAAAAGGAGTAAGAATTCGAACAGTGAAATACTGGCTTAAGAACAGACAGAAATCAGTCAGCAGAAGAGAATCAGCAGCCCAGAAAATGAGCTTTTTTGTACAAAATTCAATATTTAATAAAGAAAGCATTATAAAACAGAAAGGAAAAAATCATTTACCATATGTTGTTGAAAAAACAAATTAGGAAAAAAGACACTCTCACCTTATGCTATATATCAAGTTAAATTTCAAATGGATTTAAGAGTTTTTTAAAGTTAAATATAGAAAATATTTAATTTCTGGTAAAACATGCTTCAAAAATGAAATTTAAAAAAGGAAAATGCAGAGAGCTATTCTCACATCTAAAGTTCAAATAAGGGTATGGTTAAGGAACGACAGTACTTCAGCTCCATGGAATGATAGACGGCCATTTGAATAATTATAAAACTATAGCAACATTAAAAAATATTTAGGCTGGACAAGACTATGAAAGATACGGCGCATTATTTTTCTATTGTTGCTGTAACAAATCACCACAATTTTAGCTGGCTAAAAATAACACATATTTATTATCTTACAATTTTGGAGGTTAGAAGTTTGACATAGGTCTTACTGAGCTATAATCAAGGCGTCCTCAAGGCTGCATTCTTTTCTGGAAACTGTGATGGAGAATCCATTTCCTTGCCTTTTATAACCTCTAGAGGGCACCCACATTCCTCAGCAGGTGGCCCTTTCATCCATCTTCAAAGTCAGCAAAGGCCAATTGAGTTGTTCTCACATCACCACACTCTGACTTCTTTCCAGAGTCACATTTCCCTCTGACTCGTCTTCTGCCTCTCTTCCATTTTTTTTCAAAAATAATGGCTTTACTGAGATATAATTTACATGTCATACAATTCACCCATTTAAAGTGTACAAGTCATTGGTTTTTAGCATATTCACAGAGTTGTGTAACCATCATTATAATCAATTTTGGAACACTTTTATCACCCCTGCTAAGAAACCTTATAAACATTAGCAGTTACTTCCCCTTCCCCCTCAAGCTCTTATTCCTGGATGAACACTCATCTATTTTCTGTCTCTGTGAATTTTCCTATTCTAGCCATTTCAGACAAAAGAAATCATACAATTCACAGTCTTTTGTGACTGGCTTTTTTTCACTTAGCATAAAGTTTTCAAGGTTTGCCTATGTTGTGGCAGTATTAATACTTTATTCCTTTTTATGGATGAGTAATATTCCAGTATGTGTATATAACATATTTTGTTTATCTATTCACCAGTCATGGACATTTGGGTTGTTTCGGGGGATTTTATGAATAATGCTACTATAAACATTTACGTACAAGATTTTTTGTGGGTATGATTTAATTTCTCTTGGGTTTTCATTCTATCTAAGAATAGAGTGGGGTGAGCCAAGCACTGGGGGCCATATGGTAACACTATGTTTAACTATCCAAGGGCTTGCCAGACTGTTTTCTACAGGAGCTGCCCTATTACATTCCTATCAGCATTGTATGAGGGTTCTGATTTGTTCATATCCTCACCAACATGTGTTATTATCTGACTTTTTGATGACAGCCATCCTAATGGGTGTGAAGTGGTTTTCCATTGTGTGTTTTTTTTCTTTTTTCTTTATTTTAATTACAGGCTAATTAATTTACAATATTGTGGTGGTTTTTGCCATACATTCACATGAATCAGCCATGGGTATACATGTGTTCCCCATCCTGAACCCCCCTCCCACCTCTCTCCCCATCCCATCCCTCAGGGTCATCCCAGTGCACCAGCCCTGAGCACCCTGTCTAATACATTGAACTTGGACTAGCAACCTATTTCACATAAGATAATATACATGTTTCAATGCTATTCGCTCAGATCTCCCACCCTTGCCTTCTCCCACAGAGTCTAAAAGTCTGTTCTTTACATCTGTGTCTCTTGCTATCTCACATATAGGATCATTGTTACCATTTTTTAAAATTCTATATATATGCGTTAATATACTGTATTGGTGTTTTTCTTTCTGACTTACTTCGCTCTGTATAATAGACTCCAGTTTCATCCACCGCATTAGAACTGATTCAAATGTATTCTTTTTAATAGCTAAGTAATATTCCATTGTGTATATGTACCACAGGTTTCTTATCCATTTGTCTGCTGATGGACATCTAGGTTGTTTCCTTGTCCTGGCTATTGTAAACAGTGCTGTGATGAACATTGGGGTACACGTGTCTCTTTCAATTCTGGTTTCCTCGGTGTGTATGCCCAGCAGTGGGATTGCTGGGTCATATGGCAGTTCTATTTCCTGATTTTAAGGAATCTCCACACTTTTCTCCATAGTGGCTGTACTAGTTTGCATTCCCACCAACAGTGTAAGAGGGTTCATTTTTCTCTGCACCCTCTTCAGCATTTATTGCTTGTAGACTTTTTGATAGCAGCCATTCTGACTGGCATGAGATGGTACCTCATTGTGGTTTTGATTTGCATTTCGATGATAATGAGTGATGTTGAGCATCTTTTCATGTGTTTGTTACCATCTGTATGTCTTCTTTGAAGAAATGTCTGCTGAGTTCTTTGGCCCATTTTTTTGATTGGGTTGCTTATTCTTCTGGAATTGAGCTGCAGGAGTTGCTTGTATATTTTTAAGATTAACTCTTTGTCAGTTGCTTCATTTGCTATTATTTTCTCCCATTCTGAAGTCTGTCTTTTCACCTTGCTTATAGTTTCCTTTGTTGTGCAAAAGCTTTTAAGTTTAATTAGGTCCCATTTGTTTATTGTTGCTTTTATTTCCATTACTCTGGGAGGTGGGTCATAGAGGATCCTCCTGTGATTTATGTCAGAGAGTGTTTTGCCTATGCTTTCCTCTAGGAGTTTTATAGTTTTTGGTCTTACGTTTAGATCTTTAAATCCATTTTGAGTTTTTTGTGTATTTACATTTTTGTGTATGGTGTTAGAAAGTGTTCTAGTTTCATTCTTTTACAAGTGGTTGACCAGTTTTCCCAGCACCACTTGTTGAAGAGATTGTCTTTTCTCCATTGTATATTCTTGCCTCCTTTGTCAAAGATAAGGTGTCCACAGGTGCATGGATTTATCTCTGGGCTTTCTATTTTGTTCCATTGATCTACGTTTCTGTCTTTGTGCCAGTACTACACTGTCTTGATGACTGGCACTTTGTAGTATGTCCTGAAGTCAGGCAGGTTGATTCCTCCTCTTCCATTCTTCTTCCTCATGATTGCTTTGGCTATTTGAGTCGTTTTGTATTTCCATACAAATTGAGAAATTATTTGTTTTAGTTCTCTGAAAAATACCACTGGTAGCTTGATAGGGATTGCATTGAATCTATAGATTCCTTTGGGTAGTATACTCATTTTCACTATACTGATTTTTACAATCCATGAACATGGTATATTTCTCCATTTACTTATGTCCTCTTTGATTTCTTTCATCAGTATTTTATAGTTTTCTATATATAGGTCTTTTGTTTCTTTAGGTAGATTTACTTCTAAGTATTTTACTCTTTTCATTGCAATGGTGAATGGAATTGTTTCCTTAATTTCTCTTTCTGTTTTCTCATTATTAGTATATAGTAATGCAAGGGATTTCTGTCTGTTAATTTTATATCCTACAACTTTACTATGTTCATTGATTAGCTCTAGTAATTTTCTGGTGAAGTCTTTAGGGTTTTCTATGTAGAGGAATGGGTGAATTTAACTCAGATGACCATTATATCTACTACTGTGGGCAGGAATCCCTTAGGAGAAATGGAGTAGCCATCACAGTCAACAGAAGAGTCTGAAATGCAGTACTTGGATACTATCTCAAAAATGACAGAATGATCTCTGTTCATTTCCAAGGGAAACCATTCAATGTCACAGTAATCCAAGTCTATGCCCCGACCAGTAATGCTGAATGAATAAACTGAAGTTGAACAGTTCTATGAAGACCTACAAGACCTTTTAGAACTAACACCCAAAAAAGATGTCCTTTTCATTATAGGGGACTGGAATGCAAAAGTAGGAAGTCAAGAAACACCTGGAGTAACAGGCAAATCTGGCCTTGGAGTACAGAATGAAGCAGGGCAAAGGCTAATAGAGTTTTGCCAAGAGAATGCACTGGTCCTAGCAAACACCCTCTTCCAACAACACAAGAGAAGACTCTACATGTGGACATCACCAGATGGTCAACACCGAAATCAGACTGATTATATTCTTTGCAGCCAAAGATGGAGAAGCTTTATATAGTCAGCAAAAACAAGACTAGGAGCTGACTGTGGCTCAGATCATGAACTCCTTATTGCTAAATTCAGACTTAATTTGAAGAAAGTGGGGGAAAATCACGAGACCATTAAGGTATGACCTAAATCAAATCCCTTATGATTATACAGTGGAAGTGAGAAAAAGATTTAAGGGACTAGATCTGATAGAGTGCCTGATGAACTATGGATGGAGGTTCATGACATTGTACAAGAGACAGGGATCAAGACCATCCCCAAGAATAATAAATGCAAAAAAGCAAAATGGCTGTCTGAGGAGGCATTACAAATTGCTGTGAAAAGAAGAGAAGTGAAAAGCAAAGAAGAAAATGAAAGATATACCCATTTGAATGCAGAGTTCCAAAGAATAGCAAGGTGAGATAAGACTTCCTCAGCAATCAATGCAAAGAAATAGAGGAAAACAATAGAATGGGAACTACTAGAGAGCTGTTCAAGAAAATTAGAGATACCAAGGGAACATTTCATGCGAAGATGGACTCAATAAAGGAGAGAAATGGTATGGACCTAACAGAAGCAGAAGATATTAAGGAGAGGTGGCAAGAATACACAGAAGAACTGTACAAAAAAGGTCTTCATGACCCAGATAATCATGATGGTGTGATCACTCACCTAGAGCCAGACATCCAGGAATGCGAAGTCAAGTGGGCCTTAGGAAGCATCACTACGAACAAAGCTAGTGGAAGTGATGGAATTCCAGTTGAGCTATATCAAATCCTAAAAGATGATGCTGTGAAAGAGCTGCACTCAATATTGCCAGCAAATTTGGAAAACTCAGCAGTGGTCACAGGACTGGAAAAGGTCCGTTTTCATTCCAATCCCAAAGAAAGGCAATGCCAAAGAAGGCTCAAACTACTGCACAATTGCACTCATCTCACACGCTAGTAAAGTAATGCTCAAAATTCTCCAAACCAGGCTTCAGCAATACATGAACCATGAACTTCCAGATGTTCAAGGTGGTTTTAGAAAAGGCAGAGGAACCAGAGATCATATTGTGAACATCTGCTGGATCATCAAAAAGGCAAGAGACTTCCAGAAAAACATCTACTACTGCTTTATTGACTATGCCAAAGCCTTTGACTGTGTGGATCACAATAAACTTTGGAAAATTCTGAAAGAGATGGGACTACCAGACCACCTGACCTGCCTCTTGAGAAACCTGTATGCAGGTCAGGAAGCAACAGAACTGGACATGGAACAACATTCTGGTTCCAAATAGGAAAAGGAGTAGGTCAAGGCTGTATATTGTCACCCTGCTTATTTAACTTATATGCAGAGTACATCGTGAGAAACGCTGGGCTGGAGGAAGCACAAGTTGGAATCAAGATTGCTGGGAGAAATATCAATAACCTCAGATATGCAGATAACACCACCCTTATGGCAGAGAGTGAAGAGGAACCAAAGAGCCTCTTGATGAAAGTGAAAGAGGAGAGTGAAAAAGTTGGCATAAAACTCAACATTCAGAAAACTAAGATCATGGCATCCAGTCCCATCACTTCATGGCAAATAGATGGGGAAACAGTGGAAAGAGTGACAGACTTTATCTTTTTGGGCTTCAAAATCACTGCAGATGGTGACTGCAGCCATGAAATTAAAAGATGCTTGCTCCTTGGAAGAATAGTTATGACCTACCTAGACAGCACATTAAAGAGCAGACATTAATTTGCCAACAAAGGTCCATCTAGTCAAGGCTATGGTTTTTCCAGTAGTCATGTATGGATGTGAGATTTGGACTATGAAGAAAGCTGAGCGCATAAGAATTGATGATTTTGAACTGTGGTGTTGAAGAAGACTCTTGAGAATCCCTTGGACTGCAAGGAGTTCCAACCAGTCTATCCTAAAGGAGATCAGTCCTGGGTGTTCATTGGAAGGACTGATGTTGAAGCTGAAACTCCAATCCTTTGGCCACCTGATGCAAAGAGCTGACTCGTTTGAAAAGACCCTGATGCTGGGAAAGATTGAAGGTGGGACGAGAAAAGGATGACAGAGGATGAGATGGTTGGGTGGCATCACTGACTCAATGGACATGAGTTTGGGTAAACTCCAGGAGTTGGTGATGGGCAGGGAGGCCTCGTGTGCTGTGGTTCATTGGGTCGCAAAGAGTCGGACATGACTGAGCGACTGAACTGGACTGAACTGATGTAGAGGATCATGTCATCTGGAAACAGTGAGAGTTTTACTTCTTCTTTTCCAATCTGGATTCCTTTTATTTCTTTTTCTTCTCTGATTGCTGTGGCTAATACTTCCAAAACTATGTTGAATAGTAGTGGTGGCCTCTCTTCCATTTTTAAGGATCCTTGTGATGACACGTTGTACCCATGCAGAAAATCCAAGATATTCTTAAATATCTTTCCAAGATATTTAAGGCCAGCAATAAGTAATCTTTGTTTCATCTGCAATGTTAATTTCCAGGTTTTCATGTAACCTAACAAATTACTGGGTTCAGGGGATTCAGACATGGGCATCTTTGAGAGGCCATTATTCTGTCTATCACATATGGTTTTCAACTGATGAAGAAAATATATAAAAAGAAAACTTAAAGTAGGCTGGCAGGATAGTGAGTGAATACCACCCAGACAGTCAAAGAGGGCAGTGTGCATGCATGCTCAGTCGTGTCTGACTCTTTGTGAGCCTATGGACTGTAGCCTGTGAGTCTTCTCAGTCCATGGCATTCTTCAGGCAAGAACGCTGCAGTGGGTTGCTGTTTCCTCCTCCAGGGGATCTTCCCAATCCAGGGGTCGAATCCACATCTCCTGTGTTGGCAGGAAGATTCTTTACCACTGAACCACCTGGGGAGCCTTGGGTGTTTCAGCTGAAAAGGGCTGGAAGCCATTGATGGGTAAGCAGTGGTCCTTGAGCAGGGCCAAATGCCCCAGGGCAGACATTCACAGTTTGATGTGCATGTGTCCTGGGGATCTTGTAGAAGCACAGATTCTGCTTCAGTAGGTCTGGGCTAAGGCCTGAGAGTATGCCTTGTAAATATGCCCCAGCGGATACTGATGTGCTGGTCCCTGGATCACATTTGAGTAGCAAGGCACTACAATGCCTCCAATTCCCAGTCTACCTGGCTTTCAGAAAGATATGTCACTGGTGACCAACAGTTCTGGTTTGCTTGGGACTGAGGAGGTTGCCTAGATACACGACTTTCAGGGCTAAAACCAGGAAAGTTCTAGACAAACCAGGATGAATTAGTCATCCTATTTAGAAATGTGAGGATGGAGGTTTATTAGAAAAAGCAATGGAGAGAATTCCCTGGCGGTTCAGTGGTTAAAACTCCACACTTCCATTGCAGGGAGCATGGGTTCGATCCCAGGTCAGGGAACTAAGTTCCCTGCATATTATGTGGTGTGGCCAAGAAGAAAAAGAAGAAAAAAAAATCCTGTCTATTTTGCTCCCAACTAATGTCTAATGGATCACAACTGTCTTCTGACCAAGCCTAAACTTTGGCCCCAGGATTCTTCCTCCTGTTGACTTCCAGCAATCACTACCAATCCATTGGCACTGGCAAAGGAAATGAAACCTATTTCTAACTGAAGTTGGAACTAACAGTCAAAAAACATGCTGCAGTGCTTCCTGCTCTCTCCATAGAAATGATAGACACGATGATGACAATGAGGGTGATGATTACAACTCAGCAAAAATTTGGTGTGTGTTAGGGAGGTTATTTTTCATATTTTTGCAGCAGTAATTATAGGTGAGAATGACTCATTCAGATCCCAATGATAATTATAAACACAGCTTGATGTGATGGAGAAAAAAAAACATATCTAAGAAAGTGAAGGTTGGGGTCCAAACAAGGGACATAACTGCCAGGAGCCTGTGTTGTCCTTAGAAAAATGGGAAAACCACTGACCTTACACTTATGACTAATGTTTGGGTCAAATGCTGAGCACATGCTTACAAGCCTGCACTCCATTTCCTTCTTTCCATTCTCCTTTTACCAGTGGATTCACTTCTCTAGTTACAGACTTTTCAAGAAGAGCATTCATGACAGGAGGAATGAAGCCTGATTGCTGAATGACAAACCCTATGAGGGATCAGATCCTTGAAGTCACCTCCGGAGGGGTGAACCTTGTTTGAACTCAACTGTTACCATCGCTTTCACTGAGCTCCTAGTCTCAAAAAGGAGCATAGCCTGCAACTTCTCCAGCCACATTCGCCATCAGCACTGTTATTAGTTATCTATTGCTCTCTAACAAATGACCCTAAAACTTCATGTCTTGAAACACCACACATTTGTTATCCCATAGTTCCTGTCGATGAAGGATCTGGGCACAGCTTAACTGAGCTCTCTGCTTCAGGGTCTCTCGCACGGCTGCACTCAAGGGTAAGGCTCATCTGAAGGACTGAGGAGGGAGGATCCACTTCTGAGTTCACTCAGGTGCTTGTTGGGAGGAGTCACTTCTTCAAGCGTCGTTAGACTGAGAGCCTCAGGACCTCATAGGCAGTTGCCTACAGGCTCTCCTCAGTTCCTTACCATGCTGGCCTCTCCAGCTGGCTTAAAGTCAGCCCGTGAGTGTGGAGAGAAGGGAACCCTCCTACACTGTTGGTAGGAATGTAAATTGGTGCAGCCACTATGGAGAACAGTATGGAGGTTCCTTAAAAGATTTAAAAGAGCTACCATATGACCCAGCAATCCCACTCCTGGGCATATATCTGGAGAAAACCATAATTTAAAAAGATACATGTACCCCAATATTCATGGCAGTGCTATTCACAATAGCCAAGACATGGAAACAACCTAACTGTCCATTGACAGATGAATGGATACAGAAGATGAGCTGTATATACACAGTGAAATACTACTCAGCCATGAAAAGGGCAAAATAATGTCATTTGTAGTAACATGGATGGACCTAGAGCTTAGCCTATTAAGTGAAGTAAGTCAGAAAGAGAAAGACAAATACCATATGATATCACTTACTCATGGAATATAAAATACGACACAAATGAACCTATCTACAAAACAGACTCACAGACATAGAGAACAGATTAGTGGTTGCCAAGCAAGAGAGGGATGGAGGAATGGATTGGGACTTTGGATTTAGCAGATGCAAACTTTTATATATAGAATGGATCAACAACAAGGTGCTACTGTTTAGCTCAGGCAACTATATTCAATGTCCTGTGATAAACCTTAATGGAAAAGAACATGAAAAAGAATACACACACACACACACATACACACACACATATATGTTGTGGTTACTCACTCAGTCGTGTCCGACTCTTTGGACCCCATGGACTGTAGCCCACCAGGCTCCTCTGTCCATGCGGATTCTCCAGGCAAGAATACTGGAATGGGCTGCCATGCCCTCCTCCAGGGGATCTTCCCATCCCAGGGACTGAATCTATGTCTCCCACACTGCAGGCAGTTTTCTTACTGTCTGAGCCACCAGGAAAGCCCAAGAACACTGAAGTGGGTAGCCTATCCCTTCTCCAGGGGAACTTCCCAACCCAAGAATTGAACTGGGGTCTCCTGCATTGCAGGCAGATTTTTTACCAGCTGAGCTACCTGGGAAGCCTACACACACACACACACACACACACACACACACACACACAGTGATATGCATGCTAAGTTGCTTCAGTTGTGTCCAACTTTGCAACACTATGGACTGTAGCCTGCCAGGATCCTCTGTCCACGGGGATTCTCTAGGCAAGAATACTCTGAGTTTCTTACATCTCCTGCAAGCATTCCCTACTGAAATCACTGATTCCAAACCAGCAACAAGCACTTTGTGAAGCAACCACAGAATTGTTTCCATTCCTGCTTCTAGAAATGAAAGTACATTTCCTCCATCACATTATTTAAGGAATAAAAATAAAAGATGATGTGTACTTTATTTGTTGCCATGGTGCAGTGGCAAGACAATAAGGTCGTTAGGGGAACAGTAATAAAAGTCACCATGTCTAGTTTTGGAAAAATTGAGTAAATTGGCCTTTAGTCTATGTTCATGGATCAGCCATGAAAATTGGTGTCAGAAGAGCTATGCATCTTAGTTGTTCCATAGTTCTTCCTAACTTCCTAAACTTTACTAAAAACGTAACTCTTCTGAAAGGGTTCCAAGGTTAATCCTTTCCAGCTCCAACTCTTCTACTTATTGAATAACTCCAAATTATTACTCATGAATAATGTTCCATATATATCGAGTCAACTATGTAGCTTGAGAACTCCTCCCCATGAGTGTAAAATATTTTAATATTATGGATCATGTCAACCCAAATTACAGACACTAAAAATAAAAACAGAGCTGGGAAGGACCTTAGCAATGATCTGTGTACTAGTTCTCAATCTTGACTCAAAGCATCCCTCCAAACACTTGCTTTAGAAATCTCTGGGGGTGAGACTCGGAAATCAGTGGTTTTAAAGCTCCCCAGCACCAGAGCCAACGTTTAGAACCATTGCTCTACCCTAGAAAATGGATGTCCAGAGAGGTAAAGTTTTTCTTATTTTCCTAACACTGTATGGCTAAACAGTATCAAAACCACCAGAACCATGCTTTCTTTAGAGCTGGGACTGATAGTCTGTATTCTACACTGGGTATGATCTGAAGGAGTTGTCCCCAACCTTGGCTGCCTAAAAGAGACACTGAAGTCTTTTATTAACATATACAGATTCCTGTCCTCATCCCCACAGAAATACTGCTTTGTATCTTTATGAAGCTCTTCAGGTGATTCTAATATGTAGGCAAGGTTGAGCACTACTGATCTAAAATACGACCATACAGCATACAACGTATCTGCTCATCTTTCTTAACCACAGGCCACAAAGTAGGAGGATGAGACTCCAGCATGTCTAAGGGGCTTTATCAGAATGAAGTCATGTCTATTAAGCTCTTAATGTCCAGAAGGATAATGTAGAATAGACATAATATATTTAAGCTACCCCAAAATTACAGAAATCTTTCTGTGAAGAATGAGAAAGATTTCCAACAACAGGCTTCATTATTTAAACCTCTAATACCAGAAGAAATATAACACTGATCATATAAAAATCAACCCAAGGCATAATGTAAGGGAGTTTGTGATATAAATATTATCTTAAATATGAGATATTCAAACATGATAGAAAAAAACAGATATGTTCTTAGGAGCCTTGAGGAAGTCAGTGTGAGAAGGAGTTATTTAGGAGTAAGTGAAGTGCTGATAGGGATTCAAACAAGAAAAGTATATTAGGTATCTGTCACTACATAACAAATTATCCTAAAAACCAGCAGTTTAGGACAACAAACAAGTATTAGCTTGTAGTTTCTGTGGATACAAATCTTGGAAGCAACTTAGGGGACTGGTTCTGATTCAGAGTCTCTCATGAGACTGCAGTCATGGTATTGGCTAGGCTACAGTCATCTGAAAATTTGACTGGGGATGAAGAATCTGCTTCTAAAATGGCTCTGATGATGGACAAGTTGATGCTGACAATTGGCAGGAGGCCTCAGTTCCTGTTCATAGACCTGTTCACAGGGCTGCATGGGTGCCCTGATTAAATAACAGCTGGCTTTCCCAGTGTGTGATCCAAGAGTGAGCAAGGAATAAGTCACAATGCCTTTTACGACATCATCTCAGAAGTCATGTATTACCTTTCTATCTTACATGAATTATTAGAAGCAAGACATTTAGTCAGTGCCACACTTCAGGGGAAAGTAATTAGGTTTTACTTTCTGAAGAACAAGCTAAAGAATTTGTGGACATATTTTAAAACATCACATAAGGCAAGAGAGAAAAGACAAAGACCAGAATGGGCTTACTAGTAGATCTAAAACAAACTTCATTTCCTGTAAAAAGCCAATGACAAGCAACGCAAACTATTCCTTTTTTGACAACTGCCAACAGGTCCAGCTATAAGCCTTCAGAATAGGCTAGAGAAGCTTCTGGCAGGAAACAGGGGATTATCTGAGATTTTTAGTAACATTTTCACTCTACAAATATCTATCCACCCATTTCCTGAAGGCTGGAATTGTTTTAGTATTGAGGCGAAAGCCACATCTGGAGAGAAAGGACAACAGAGAAAGCGACAACTGAAATAAACACTGATATAGCTGAAAATGGAAATGTTTACTAACCCAATCAGTGGGAAGTCTAAGATCACAGAGTTAAACTTCTCATGCAGGGAGAGGATGATAGATTCCAAGAGAATTAGGAGAAAGGACTGTGAAATATGAAATAAAATGGAGTCACTACGTCAAGGGATTTTAAAATGGAGCTGGGAGGCCATTAAGGATGTGGACCATAAGCACATTCTCATGGGGTAGAGCCATGAACTTTTGAACTGGGTCAAACCACAAATACTCCAAGGACTCTGCAACCTGTCACAGTAAGGAACTTTCACCTCCCTCTAGTAACAGCCTTCATATTCAATTAGGTTTAGCCAAGACTAGCTTCTGTCTCCAACTCCAAAATTACAAAATTCTTTGTAATACAAACCTTCCTTCTTTGCCTTTAAAAGCTCATGACTTTTACTCCCTCAGTTCAGTTCAGTCGCTCAGTCATGTCTGACTCTTTATGACCCCATGGACTGCAGCATGCCAGGCCTCCCTGTCCATCACCAACTGCCAGAGCTTGCCCAAACTCATGTCTATCAAGTCAGTGATGCCATCCAAACATCTTACCCTCTGTCGTCCCCTTCTCCTCCTGCCTTCAATCTTTCCCAGCAGCAGGGTCTTTTCCAATTAGTCTGTTCTTCGCATTAGGTGGCCAAAGTATTGGAGTTTCAGTTTCAGCATCAGTCCTTCCAATGAATATTCAGGACTGATATTCTTTAGGATTGACCAGTTTGATCTCCTTGCAGTCCAAGGGACTCTCAAGAGTCTTCTCCAACACCACAGTTCAAAAATATCAATTCTTTAGTGCTCAGCTTTCTTTATGGTTCAACTCTCACATCCATTTACTCTGTAGTGGGACACTATTTGGGTTGCTACCCAAATCTGTGTGCCCCAAATTGCATTCTTTGATCCCCAAGCAACATTTTTTGCCTGATTATTGCCTCCTAGGTTTATTTAGGTTGACAGGACACAAAAGGGTTAGGATGAGAGCTAGGCTGACTGGACTTCAATGTCCCCAAAATTTTGCCCAGGTAGGGCTTCCAGTTGCTCAGTAATTGATCAGCTACTTCTGGAATTTGGCTTCATACTCTAGACAATGAGAAATACTAAGGTAGACACTTAAGATCTCATTCTCTGGAGCTCTGAGGGTGAATCTCGTTTCATTCTTTGCTTGCTGTGTTGTTCAGCAAGTCATATAAACATCCTGAACCTCTCCTTCCTCATTTGGACAACAAGGAGAATAACAAGGCCTACTTTAAAGGTTATTGGGTGAGTTAAACAAGCTATTATTTTCACATCATTAGAAAAAACACCTCTTGACAGTATGGCAAGATGCCCCATGACTCAACCTCAATATTTCTGAATATTTGCTGACTAGAAGCAGTACCCAAACTTCTAGCAATCTGCACCCTCAATTGCTGCAGTTATTTGTCCTTCCAATTGACCCTGCTGTCTGAGGGACCATTTACGTGAGCCTTCTTGTTCCCATACCTATGTTAAGGGAGGACCTACAATCCTTGCATAGCTCCTGACTACTTGAAAGTAGTAAAGTTAATTATTAAATATCAATAAATGTTTTTTGCTTATTTTTACATCAGTTTTTCGGCTTCCCTCGTAGCTCAGCTGGTAAAGAATCCTCCTGCAATGCAGAAGACCATGGTTTGATTCCTGGGTAGGGAAGATACCCCTGGAGAAGAGATAGGCTACCCACTGTAGTATTCTTGGACTTTCCTGGTGGCTCAGACAGTAAAGAATCCACCTGCAATGCAGGAGACTTGGGTTCGATCCCTGGGTTGGGAATATCCCCTGGAGGAGGGCATAGCAACCCACTCCAGTATTCTTGCCTGGAGAATCTGCATGGACAGAGGAGCCTGGCGGACTACCATCCATGGAGTCACAAAGAATTCAACATGACTGAGTGACTAAGCAAAGCACAGCATATCAGCTTTTACCCACAAAAATGTTTTAACTTACCTTTGATATTTAAAAACAATTTATTAAAGTTTCCAACTCAAAAATTAATTCTTCTCAGCTTTTCCGCTCAATCTACTAATCATATTATTGTACTTATAAATCTACCAAAGTTTAATAATCACTCACGGGGGATCATTAATTAATGCTTGTTCCCATCACCAATGCAGTTGATTAGACTCTCTTTAGTATATTAAGGAGCACCTACATTTTTACTACATTCTATGTCTTTTTTACATGCTTCAATTGTTTGAGTAACAAATCTTCACAAGTACTTAAGTCATGTTTAATAATCTAATGAATTAAATTTGTAAATATGCTGATCAACTCAAGCTTTCCTGAATTTTCTAATACTGTTACTGAACCCAAGTTGGTGTGCCCAGCAATGCACATTCAGGCCAAACAAATCAAAATGTGGGAGTTTGGTGCAGAGAAAGGTTTACTGCAAGGCCATGCAAGGAGAACCGGTGGCTCGTGCTCAAAAACCTCGAACTTGCAGATGATTTTCAGGGAGAGGTTTTTATAGGCAAAATTTGGGGTAAGGGCTGCAGGGCATGTGACCTTCCTCTGGTTGGTTGGGGGTGAGTTAACAGGGCAGTGGTCCAGGAATCTTGAGCTCAGTCAGAAGTTACCATCCTCCACCTGTGTGAGTTCCCACAGAAATCAGAGATATTGTTAACGTATATTCCTTGAAAAGGATGCAGAACTCTGCCCCAAAGCTGCTCTATTCTTCCTTCCTTTCTTTTTTCTTTCTTTCATAACACCCATTTATTAACTCACAGTTCTGTAAGTCATGGTCTGGGTAAACTTGATTGGGTTCTCTGCTCAGGGTCTCACAAGGCCAGAATCCAATTCTTGACTGGATTGGGTCCTTGTCAGGAAGCTCTGGGGAAAATACATGCTTTCAAACCCATTCTTACAGGTAGCAGAATTCAGCTTCTTTGCTGGCTGTTGGAAGGGGTTGATATCATCTCCTAGAGGCTGGTCTTAGGTCCTTTCCACATGGCTCCCCCTCTCAAGCCAGCAATGCAGAATTTCTCATGTACTGAGTCCTCCTTGTGCTTCTATTCTGTGATTTCCTCTTTTGCTACACTACTGTTTCTTGACTGTTCCTCCTTTGTTTCTGCATTCCCTCCCTTCCCTGATTAGCAACTGTTCCAATCTGCCCTTTGGAACTCAGGAAAGGTCAAGGAGGCTGAAGCCTCTTTCCTGCAAATAAGAAACAGAGGTGGGGCGTGGGGTGGGGGTCAGGACATGGAAAGAATCTGTACCAGGAAGGGCTCCATAGGGTCCTGCTCTATTTCAGTATTGATTATAAACTTCATAAGATTTCAAGCTAAAAATCACAAGATTAAATCAATAACAAATATAGATTTTGAATTGGTATCGCAAAGCTGACTGGTTATTTTAATAGGGGAAATTCTCTTAAATATTGAAAACATCTTAGGGACTTCCCCAGGGGTCCAGTGATTAAGATTCCATGCTTTCATTGCAGGAGGCAAGGGTTCGCTACCTGGTCAGGGAGCTACGATCCCACATGTCACATGGCATGCCCCCATCCCTGCAAAAAAAGAAAGGAAAAAAAAAAAAACACTTCAAATAGCAAATATGTGTCAGTTATTCTTAACCACAAAAATATTAATGCTATAGTTTTCATTCTCTTAAAATTTTTTTTCTACATTCTAACTTTTCCTTGGATTAAAGGATGTCTATCCACTAAGAAAACACAACTGCTTCCTTAAGCATTGAGCATCTTAATATTTTCATTCAAGCAGTTACGGCATCCCCCAAGAATGTTGGGTTACCTCTCCAGGTGATGTTTAGGCTTGTCTTCGAGTTCCCTGAAGAGAGGCCCTTCCCTCAGTCCTCATGAACAGATGCTCACACATAACTCTCAAGGGACACACTGAAGGCTCTTTATAGCTGCCACACTAATGCTCTCCACATGGGGTGGTCTCACAGCTCTACTCCATGTAATCTGATTCTTGAGTCTGCCAATAAAAGCCTGGAATCCCTTCCCCAAATCTAAACGATGAGGTTTTGACTATATTTGCCTCATGAAGATACTGAACACTTCTTCCTTCAGCTCTAGAGGCTTGAGTGAACCCTACAGTCTTTTTGTATCCTTAGTATCTAGTAAAGTCAGAGTCCGATAGTTATTAAAATAATATGCAACTGGAGAATGGATTGTTAGGGCAAAAAGAGAAACAGCAGGAAGGTAGTTCAATGGCCCACAGGAGACATGACTGTGTCCAGGGCCAGAGTGATGTAACTGAGGAGGACTCTATGAGGCCTTTCCAGGACAGATCTCTCCCCCTATGTCCTCTGTCTGCCTCTTCTCTGTCAAAAAGATGTAGTCTCCCAGGCCTCCCGAGTCACAAAAGCCTGACTCAAGAATTAATGATTGTATTGCTTTTCAAAAATTGGGCTTTATTATAAAATATTTTGGTTTCAAATGACTTACTAGTCAAGAATCTGCTAAATATTATCATGATGGTTAAATCTGATGTGTCAGTTTGCTTAGGCTATGGTTGGTTGCTTGATCAAATACTAGTCTAGTGAAGGTATTCTGTAGATGTGATTAACATCTATAATCAGTTGTCTTTAAGTAAAGGTAATTATTCTCCATAATGTGGGTCAGTTCAGTTAAGTCACTCAGTCGTGTCTGACTCTTTGCGATCCCACGGACTGCAGCACGCCAGGCTTCCCTGTCCAAAACCAATTCCCGGAGCTCGCTCAAACTCATGTCCATTGAGTCAGTGATGCCATCCAACCACCTCATCCTCTGTCTTCCCCTTTTCCTGCCTTCAATCTTTCCCAGCATCAGGGTCTTTTCCAATGAGTCCAATAATGTGTTCCAATAATGAGTTCCAATAATGTGGGTGGGCTTTATTCAATCAGGTGAAGCTCTTAAAAGCAATAACAGGTTTCCCAGAGGAGGAATTCTGCTTTAAGACTCTAACAGAGAAGTCTTGCCCAAGTTTCTAGCTTGCTGGGCTACCCTACACATTTAGACCTGCCCCTCCAGATTTCAGACTTGGCAGCCCCACAGTCACATGGGCTAATTCCTTAAAATAAATCTCTTTAATATATGTTATATAGAAATGTATGTATAATGCACATACACACAGATATATCCTATTGCTTCTGTTCCTCTAGCATTAAAGAGAGACTGATACAGTTAATTATTCCCATATTACCTGCAGGCAAAAATTAATACACAAACTACATTTAATGATCAAAAAGTAACCTTGGGGCTCCTCTAATTATGTACCCTACTTCATGTACATCTGACATGTTTCAAATTTTGATGAATGGAAGAAGGGAAGGAGGAATTTCCATTTGCAAAGTGAATGTTTCTGGAGTCTCTGCTTGGAAATAGAGAGGAAGGTTGTAGCAGCTGGTCTTACTGCTGATACAGACTATCCTCAGCACCTCTTGGAGGGCTCACCATGAGACACTCATAAAAGAAAAGGGCTGATGAGTTGTTCTGCACAGAAGCTGAGAAAAGAGATTTCTAGAGACAATATGCCATTGATAAGAAATTATTTCAAATTGCGAAATGCATCTGTGTAAAAGAAAAGTATGGAAAAACCTGCACATTCTTTTGTTAGCAAAACTGAATTCAGCTAGATAATCTTTCCCATATTATTACAAAGCGAGTTTTACATTAATTAGCAAGCTCTCCCAACAGAATGAAAGGCAGCTGATTTTCTAAATCACTTGCTTACTAATACACGATTGCAACTTAATAGGCTGCTATGAATAACTTATTTTTAGGACATATGTTTTGCATGCCATTATTTTCACAAAGAGATGTTTTGTCATATAAATTGGTTTTCATGTCCCTGACAGATTTGTACATATGCAGAAAATGAGAAATACTGTCACTGGATCATAGAACTAAATGTAAGAGCAAAAACCTTAATATTTCTTGGTGAAATCACAGGAGAATATCTCTTTGACCTTGAAGTAAGCAAGGATATCCTTAAACAGGACTCAAAAGGCATTAACCACTAAAGAAAAAGTGATTAACCACCCTTGATCAAAATGAAAAATTTCTGCTCACCAGAAGACACCATCAAGAAAATGAAAAGGCAAACCACAGACTAGGAAAAGATTTGCAATACACAATCCATGACAAAGTACATGAATCCAGATGCTAAAAGGAACTGCTGTGTCTGTGTGTGTGTGCTCAGTCATGTTTGTGACCCCATGGACTATAGCCCGCCAGGCTTCTCTGTTCATGGGACTTCCCAGGCAAGAACACTGGAGTAGGTTGTCACTTCCTTCTCCAAGGGATCCAACCTGTATCTCTTGCATCTCCTGTATTGGCAGACAGGTTCTTTAACACTGTACCACCTGGGAAGGAATACATGGATGTATTCCTCTGTAAAAACTCCCTGAACTGTGCACTGAAGACCTTTGCCTTTTACTGCCTATACATTATTAGAAATTTCTTCTTCATGGGTAATATACATTGTTGCTTCCCTGCTTTCCCCGTTCATAAGAAAATTTCCAGAATCTACATAGGACAATCACAATTTTCAAAAGTAAGTTAGATTGTTTTCAAAGGCTCCAAATAGAGCAACATCCAAAGATACTACAGCAACTGCTCTATCATGGTTCTACTAATGTTTAGCTTCTATAAAAGAGGCAGAATGTAACAATAATAATTGAATCCTCTGCTCTTTGCTAAAGTGGGCCATGACAGCATGGACAGCATACAGGCACAAGGTCACCTAAGGAAGAGCTAACAGCATTCCTTCTTTGCAGCTCACCTGTCCTCATCAGTGTAGTCCCACTGGCTCCGGTATGTCACGTCATCTTATGTCTGTGTTCTATCATGACAGCTGTGTGGATCTCAGGAGTCTGCTGTGGGGCTGTGTCCAGGTGGCTGTCATCCTCTCTGAAAATGTTGGCTTTGTGGCCCCCTAAGCCTCTCCAGTGACCCTCCCCCCCACCTCAGGCAATCCAAGTAGAACTCCTCGTCTTCCAGCAGCACATGGGTGCTCTCTAATACATAAAAAAGACTCCTATTTCCAGTCCACTCTCCCTACAATTGGGTTTCCCAGGTGGCTCAGTGGTAAAGAATCCACCTGCCAAGCAGGAAACATGGGTTCGATCCCTGGGTCGGGAAGATCTCCTGGAGAAGGGAATGGCTACCCACTCCAGGATTCTTCCCTGGAGAATCCCATGGACAGAGGATCCTGGCAGGGTGCAGTCCACAGGGCCACAAAGAGTCAGACATGACTGAAGCAACTAAACAGCAGAAGGAGCAGCTCCCTACAACTATGGTGGATGTCTATGAACTTGGGCTGGGGGACAATTTGAAAGCATGCAAGGGGCTATTTTGACAATGGTTCCTCCATTCTTCTTTGTCCCAAACCTCTGATTTAATCCCTACTTGGCTCTGAACTGTGAAGTCTTGACATCTGCCTGGTCCACCTGTAACCCTCTGGCCCTGCCTGCTGTTTGAGGAATTTGACTCTCAAGGAGTTTGACCCTCAGCTGCTTCCCTATTGGCTTGGACCTTAATAGGCCACCTGCCTCTCAGCATTCCATGTTTCGCCCTGCAAATTCCAAACCCTGGCCCAGGTAGAGGGCCAACCCCAGATCCAGGTATGGGGCCATCACTCCACTACCACTGATCACTCTGAATGGAGGCTGAAGAATGATTACAACTAGTAATATGTTGATGGGAAAGCTTCTATTTGAGAACAGTTCAAAGAACTCCAAGAATAGCAAGTTTACACTATCCCCAATTTAGCAATTTTCCTATTTTGTAAATGTAACTGAAAAAATTCCTACTTTATGTAAAACTTCTTGCCTTTTCATACCATTCACTCCAATACTTTGGCCACCAGAAGCAAAGAACTGAGTCATTGGAAAAGACCCTGATACTGGGAAAGATTGAAGGCGGGAGGAGAAGGGGACAACAGAGGATGAGATGGTTGGATGGCATCACTGACTCAATGGACGTGAGTTTGAGTAGACTCCAAGAGCTGGTGATGGACAGGGAAGCCTGGCGTGCTGCAGTCCATGGGGTCGCAGAGTCGGACATGACTGAGAGACTGAACTGAACTATGTAAAACTTTGGGCAGGCAGCTCAAACTGGAATTTTGATATATTGAAATCCTTTTCTCAGTTTGGTGTTTTGAGGTATACATCTGAATGGGAATTTTCTTTAAAATGCTTTAATGCTACATTAACATACCCACATTTATGGGATACTAATACTAATACATTTTCATAAATAAAGGGCTGGATTGAGAAAATGATGACCTTTTCTGTTATCTGACAAAAGTACTTTCTTTCAAATTCATGTATTAACTCTGAGCAAATTTACTGCCTAAAAGAGGTTTTGTTTTGGTCTTCTACCTAGCTGAATGTAGGAACTAGCCTTAGTTTATATATAGCAAAACCCAAGAAGCACATCTTTATAGACTGAAATGAAAAGAACAGTTTCTGCAAAATTAAGTATGCATCACACTTGAAAACACTGAGGTCAAAGAGAAACTTATACCCTCTCAGGAAACTCTTTTGTCCTAGGCTGAAATTCAAGACTGAAGTTCAATTTAGAAGCCTGGAACTATCATCTATTATTCTTCACCCTGGCCACTGCACTGTTAAAATGGAAGATGTGGCTAATCAATTACAGCAGCTGAGGTGGAATACTGCATAGCTTGTAATCTCTGAAGCTTAAAAGAAAATCCGTTTACAAAAATTCGGAGATACATCAAAATGACAAGGGGAATAAAAGTGCCTTCATTTTCAATTAACACCAGCCAGAGTTTTAGAAAGCTGCAACATCCTCATTCCCCTTTTCTTTACCTCTTCCAATATATTCCAAATTGATCATCACCACATCGTGGAAACAGAATTGATGGGATGTTTACAAAACAGATGTTTTCAAGGGATGTTAATAATATATTTACACTGAAGAGCTACTTTTCCAAGGGGACATAAATTACAAGTGACAGAATACAAGGTACACAAGGATGCATTAAAATGTGTACCACAGAGCAGACAATATCACAGGAGATATTGTCTAGTCAGTATTTACTGAACACCTGCTATATGATAGAAAGTTTCCAAGTTTCTCCTGAAGAATTAATAACCTTTTACTCTGTCAAATTATGGACTGCCTGTTTAGAAGATGACTCAAAAAGAAAAGTATAATAATTCACCATACTCAGACCCAATGGGGAAGAAGTAAGGATATTCAAGATACTATCATCTTATGACTAAGTGAAGGGAGAATCGTATATGTGAGTGTGTATATACATCCTGGTGGTTCAGCTGTAAAGAATCCGCCTGAAATGTGAAGACACAGGTTCGATCCCTGGGTCGAGAAGATCCCCTGAAAGAGGAAATGGCAACCCACTACAGTATTCTTGCCTGGGAAATCCCATGGACAGAGGAGCCTGGTGGGGTACAGTCCATTGGGTCACAAGAGTCGGACATGACTTAGCAACTAAACTACCACCATATATGTATGTATGTATGTGTGTGTATACACACACACACATATGCATACCCACATCTTAACAATGAAGCGCTTTTCCCTAACCTCATTACAAATGGAATATGCTTGTGCCTTCCCATGGCAAGTGCCTTCAGAAGGGAACTCTATTAGTGATACAGAGGTCCAACTGTTGTTGGTAATTTGTTCTTCCTATTTCTTTCTTTGCTTCTCTGACTGAACATAACTTTCTCATACTAAATACAGATTTTTTTTACCTCTAACTTCAGCCAGCACACATCAGCGAGACCATTCTTCTAGTAGCACAGCCTCAGTTTCTTGATCACTACTCTGTAAGTCAGCGGATCTCCAGCAGGGCCGACTTTATACCTCTAGGGTCTTGGGCAATGTCTGGAGATATTTTGACACAACTTGGGATGGGATGCTATTGGCATCTAGTTGTTGGAGGCCAGGAATGCTGCTCAATGTCCTGCAATGCACATAAGCCAGCATCCCCATGACAAAGAATGATTCAGCCCAAAATGTCACTCGTGCTAAGAATGAGAAATTCTGCTCCGGACTTAGGTATAACCAAGCCGACTATGTGACCTGGTAATGGCTTAATAGTCATTTATTTATTAACAGACCATTTTACTTTAGCATCTCAGATGCAGAGGGTTGAATCCATCAGAGTTCCTGGTTTATGGCACATTCTCATCACTGGACTCTACAAGGCCTGATTTTCTTTATTTTCTATACCCATTCCCCCGCTCGACCACTCTAATGTACTTGATGTGTATCTTTTATTTGTATATGACCTTGGATAGCACTTAGTGGTGTGTTTGTGTACATATATGTTTTTTTTTAGGTAAGAAGTGGATTTATTCAGAGTGAAACACACTCCAGAGTGTGGGCCATCACAGAGGGCGAGTGCAGCAGCCTCAAAATGAGACATGGTTAGCTTTTATGGGATGGTAATGAGTGGGAGGATTATTCCAACTGTTTGGGAGAAGGGGTGCAGATTCCTAGGAATTGGGCCTCCACCCACTTTTTGGTCTTTTGATGGTGTCTTGGAACTGTCATGGTGCTGTGTACATGTATTTGATGTTACGTGCTTGGCATTGGGCTCTAAACTCACAGCATTCTCTTTCTGACTTTTTTACACACAGCACTGTTCTCAAGATCTACCCACACTGCTGTGTGTGAATCCAGTATGCTCTTTCTCTAAGAAAAGAGACAGGCATGCTAAGAAATATTCCAGAGTATGTTTTCACCACAGTTAACTAATAGCCTCCCCCACTCCCACCAGTGGTGGCATTTGTAACACTTCACTAGTACAAATGTCATGACGAACACCTTAGGAAATGTTCCTTCTATATCTGTGTGAGAATTTCCCTGAGACATGTATCTAAGAGAGAGACTACTCTGGGCTATTTCAGATATTATCACAAACGGTCTTCAAAGCAATAACATGAGATATTCAGTATCATTGTTTTCAACTGTAAAGAAGGAACAAAAGAAATGTCCAGGGATTACATACAGCGCTCAGGGTTACTCAGCAGAGCTAGGATTTGAACCTACTTTTTCTGAAACTCACACCTCACTTTCTCTTGAGAAGCTTCTAGATGTAGAAGAGAATGAAATCCAGAGCAGAAATGGCACTGACAGAATAGTGAGACAGAGGGATCTGTGGAAGTCTGTACAAACTTTCTAGAATCTTCTACCCTCCCCCAGATGAAGTATATTCCTCTCCAGCCTCTTATTTATTCTCAAGGTATCCAGGAACCAATTTCACAGGTCAACTGAACCCATCACAGGGAGGATAAGGACCTGATGGCCTGAACTTCAAGCCCAAAGGACACTCTGCCAAAAAACCCCAATCCTCTCCTGGTGTTGGAATGTCTTCCCCATTTGTTCTTTCACTCATTTTTAGCATTAATCAATCCTTATATTCTCTTACCTTCTAGCTGAATCATGTTTAGAGAAGTCAAAACTGGATTAGGCTGTGTACCAGGCAGGCTAATGAAATCAGAAGGAGGAAGCTAGTGAAATACCCCAGGCCTAGAATCTAGATTCCCAGGCCTGGGTCCAAACGCTATTGAACCCCTGAGAAGCCATGAGCAGCTCACCTTCTCTGAGTTTCACTGGAACTCCCCTGGGAAAGAGGTGAGGTTCAACTTGTTTCAAAGCACGTTCAGGGTCAGTAAGGGTCCCTTAAGAGCCCTTCAGAATGGCAGGGAGTTTGGGAATGAGAGTGCCAGCACTCGTCCACTTTGACCAATTTTATATACAGTTGTCCCTCCATATTCAACAGGAGCCTGGTTCCAAGACCCTCCTCAGACACCAAAATCAAGGGTGCTCAAGACTCTTATATAAAATTGTGTGGTATTTGCTTAAGCCTACACACATCCCCCTGTATACCTACTTAAAATCAGCTCTAGACTATGTATAATACCTACATAACGTAAATGCTATGTGCTCAGTTGCTCAGTCGTGTCCGACTCTTTGCAACCCCATGGACAGTAGCCCACCAGGCTCCTCTGTCCATGGGATTTACCAGGCAAGAATACTGGAGTGGGTTGCCATTTCCTTCTCCAGGGGATCTTTCTGACCCAGGGATCAAGTCCAAATCTCTTGCACCTCCTGCATTAGCAGGTGAATTCTTTACCACTGTGCTGCCTAGGAAGCCCCAAATGCTACATAAACAGGTATAAATACAATGTAATGTAAATAGCTACCAGTGCATGGCAAATTTAAGTTTTCCTTTTGGGAACTCTTTGGACATTTTTTTTTCCCCAGAATATTTTCGACCCATGGCTGATTGAATCTGTGGATGCAGAACCAGATAAACAGAGGGCCTGCTGTAGTGATGCTACATATCATACATATCTTTTTACAACAAAGGGTTCCAGCAAAAATGAAAGAATCTGAAAAACAATGGATCACAGTGACTTTCAATCCCGGCTCAGTGCCAGATACTCTCTCTTTCTGTGACAAATCCCCCTTCTCTTGACCCCAGAGCTCTGGCTTCCCTTAACTTCCCTTCTTCTAGAAAACAAAGACACTGAAGGAAGAATCGTGTTAGAGGAACCAGGCCACCTTCTCCATTGGACACAATAAACCTGGGGTCCAGAGTTCACAGTATGTCTAGAGGCCCACACACATTATTTGCATTTTCATTTCTTTTCAAATCAGAAGAAAAAAGTAGTATAATAATACCGTACAAAAATGACTCCAGCCTGGATTAGATTTGTCTTTAAGCCAAAAGAGTGTGTGTGTGTGTGTGCTAGGTTGCTTCTGTCATGTCCAACTCTGTGCGATCCCATGGATCGCAGCCTGACAGGCTCCTCTGTCCATGGGGATTCTCCAGGCAAGAATACTGGAGTGGACTGCCATTTCCTTCTCCAGGGGATCTTCCCGACTGAGGAATTGAACCCACATCTCTTATGTCTCTGGTACTGGCAGGCAGGTTCTTTACCACTAGCGGCCTCTGGGAAAACTGTAGCAAAATATGATTTTTACTACATATTGGTGGAAGATGGGGCCCATGAAGGCATCATCTGCCCTGGTCGTGGGAGATACATGGCCTCTGGAAGACAGATCTGGGTTCAGATCCCTGCGTTTGCCTTCTTGGTGGCCTGTTATTTGTCTCTGTGTCTCAGTCTCTGGTCAGCTCAGCGGGGACTCAGGTCCCCCCAGGCATTGCTGGGAGGCTGAAGTGAGCACGACTGCTCGAGGCTCTGGTCCACAGGCAAGACAACACCAGCCCTCCTCCCCCTCCTGCATCCTTTTGGCACAAGCCTCCAGCCAGATCACACAGGCAGACATTGCACAGGGCACTTAGCCAAGATTTGCTCCTTGACCTTGCCTCTAAATTTCTACAATCTCCTGCCAGATAATTCAGCCCTGCTTTGTTCCCTCTGTGAGGGATTAAACAGAAATCAGAGAATGGTTTTATAATTACCCCCTGCTTTTCCGTGGAAAAACTCCCAGTGTTGACATAAGCTGATGTAAATGCTGGAGCCCTCACCAGGACTTTACCCTCTCTCATTTTTATGCCCCAGAGCTGAGAAGCAGCCAGACCTGACAAGAGAAGTAGAAATGAGCAGAATGTACGACTTGATTCACAGGAACGATCCATTCCCGGAAAGGTGCACCTTTCAGAAACACACGAAAACTTTTAAACTTCGAGGTGAGTGTTTGCTGTTTTCATTGAAAAAATAAGAATATGCCATTAGTAGAACTACTTCAAATCAAGAACCTGCTAAAAATAAAGCAGGACCGATGGGCCACTTTAAAGCCATGGAGGTAGAATGAAGAGTTCTGTGTATGAAAGTATTAATAGCTAGAATTCATTTGGGAAACTGTGTAGAATGTGTGTGTGTGTGTGTGTTTGTGTGTGTGAGTATGTGTGTAGAGAGAGAGCGATAATAGACATGTACATACACACGTGTGCGTGCGTGCTAAGTCACTCAGTCGTGTCCAACTCTTTGCGCCCCCATGGACTGTAGCCTACCAGGCTCCTCTGTGCATGGGATTTCCCAGGCAAGAATACTGGAGTGGGTTGCCATGCCCTCCTCCAGGGGATCTTCATGACCCAGGGATCGAACCCACCTCTCTTACATCTCATGCATTGGCAGGCAGGTTCTTTACCACTAGTGCCCTACATACACACACACAACCAGTTAAGAGGAAATTAGGATAAAAGAGTGGCCCGGGACCCCACCCCCACCCCCAGCTGGATCACCTGGACTAAAATCCGGCTGCACTCATGCTTTGTGTAAGAAGCATGCCTCTTACACTCTTTCTCCACTGAAAGGGGCCTCACCTGAACATAGCTCCCTCTAGGTCCAGTGACTCCCTTCCTCAGACAGAAGGGGCCATAAGTCCCCAGGGACTCTGAAGGCCTTGGGTCTTGTATAGTTGACATTTCTGGACAAGTCCTGCAAACACTGGACACCCAAATCTAGACTTCTGAGTACCAACCTTTGGATTATTCCACCTTTGACATGGTTGCTCTCAGGCTCTCTTCTAAGAAGGAAAACTCATAAGAGGCAAGGTGATTCTCCTAGGACGTGGACCTCTGATGCATACACAGCAAAAAGCCAGACTCCTTTCTATTGGGAGGATGGGGTGCTCACACCTCTTGTCAACCCTGGCTTGATAAATCTGCCCTTTCCCTATAGGACGTATTCCTTATCCCATACTATGTAACATTCAGTTAATCCCACATCTTGATGAATGGCCTGGAGGCAGCCAAAGGAACAACAGATATAGGCTGAGATTTTGCTGCTGATCTCTTGTCAGAGTGGTGGGGCTGTAGGCAATGGATATTTTCCTCTTTCTACTTCTCAGACTTTGTCAATTTACTTCCTTTCCCTTAGAATGGAGGAGGGGATAGTTACTATCTAAAATAAACATGGGGGCTTCTCTGGCAGTCCAGTAGTTAAGACTTTGCCTTCCAATGTAGGAGGTTCAGGTTCAATTCCTGGTCGGGGAGCTAAGATCCCCACATACCTTTCTGCTCAAAAACTGGAACAAAAACAACAGAAGCAATACTGTAACAACTTCAACAGAGACTTCTTAAAAGATCCTCTCCATTTAAAATAAAATAAAATGAGTGGGAAACCAAGCACATGGCAGCCCCTTAAAAGAAAGCAATCTACTTGGTGATGTGGTCTGGAATTAACCACCCATTCCTTCAAAGGTGTAATCTATGAGATACTTGTTTTAAAGGAAAGCTAATCTCTGCTTTCATTTTCTCATCCTAAATGTTGCTGAGAGAGAAACCAGTTTGTGTTTCTTTAGGTTAGAGGATACTAGTCTCTGTTACGAAAGAGTCTTTCTTAGAAAATGTCTTGTTGCATCTTGACAAGGTTGCTTTCCCTCCAGGACTCTCAGGGAAAGCTATTTTTGTGAGAAAGAATAAATCAAGCTAAATAAAAGATGGCCTAAAAAAGGATTTATACTTTCATTTGTGAGACTGGTACGTGGCAGTACATGAATCAAAGTCACCTCATTTAATTCACTGTCCTAACAAGGGTGGTTATCTGGCTTCACAGCCTACAGGAGAGAAGAGAAGTGGAACAGGGGAAGGATGAAGACATCAGGGTGAGAAATGTAGTGGGTAATGATGACAGTGGTGAGTGGACACAATAAACTCCTGCCTGACTCAGAGGATGAAAAACGAAGAGGTATCGTGATATTTTGCTAGCAGATATTAAGAATTTCAAACAAGATATGTGAGGTACTATTGGACCAAAATTAAGAAATTGAATTTGTGTTCCTTTGTTTGTTTTATGAACGGTGCCTGGCATGTGGCAGGCATTTGCTGTAGGGATACTGAATGGATAAACGACACAGATCCCTGACAAGAACACAGTGAAATGGCCACACAGATTTTGCTGGAGCCAGTAGAAATTCTATTTTCTTTTTGGCAAGTCATTTAGAAAAATGGATCAGATCTTTAAAATGCCATTGATTTGGGATTCGGCAATTGTATTTCTAAGAATCTGATCTAACAACACAATCTTAAAAACATATTTCCAATTGACAGGCTATTAGCAGTCACACTGGAAACAAATCAAGTTTCCAATAAAGTGGAATGGTTACATAAACTCAGTGGACTATTACACTACCAGGATCATACAATGTTTAGGACAACCTGTAAAAATATAAGAAAATTCTCTACCTATCAATCTATTTATCCATCTACATATATGTATACACATATGTGAACATGTATAATTATACGCGTATGTACAAAAGCATATATGTGGTATGGTTATACTTTTGAACTAAAAGAATAACTATTATTTCCTATACCAACAGTGGTGGTGGTGGTGTAGTTGCTAAGTTGTGTCCGACTCTTGCGACCCCATGGACCGTAGCCCACCAGGCTCCTCTGTCTGTGGAATTCTCCAGGCAAGAATACTGGAGTGGGTTGCCATTTCCTCCTCCAGGGGATCTTCCCAACTCAGGGATGAAATCCAAGTCTCCTGCATTGGCAGGCCAGTTCTTTCCCACTGAGTCACCTGGAAAGCCCACCAACAATAAAGCAGAGTAATTAAATAGTCATTGAAGGAAAGTTTCATTTTATAGAAGTATTCTAGGTAATAAACGAAGAATGAATGAAAGGATTAGATTAGAATAACACCAAACTAGTTACCTTTGCTGAGTAACAAATTACCCCAGGACATAGTGCCTGAAAACAACATGGTTTCTAGGGGTCAAGAATTCAGGGGTGGGGCTTCCCTGGTGGCTCAGTGGTAAGGAATCCTCCTGCCAATTCAGGAGACACAGGTTCAATCCCTGGTCTGGGAAGATCCCAGATGCTGAGGGGCAGCTAAGGCCTTGTGCCACAACTATTGAACCTGAGCTCTAGAACCTGGGAGCCGCAACTACTGAGCTCATGTGCCGTAACCCACGTGCCACAACATAAGAAGACTGTGCATGTCGTCTAGAGAATGAAGACCCAGCATAGCCAAAAATTTAAAAAAAAAAAAAAAAAAGGACTTCAGGAGTGACTCAGCCAGAGGTTCTGGTCAGCATCTTCCAGGAGCCGCCATCAAGACACCACATGAAGCCTTGACTTCCAAGCACACTTGTGGGGCTGTGGTCAGGAGGCCTCAGTTCCTTGCCACCTGGTCCTCCTGACGTGGCTACTGGCTTTGCTCAGAGCAAGGGGCCCAAGAAAGAGAGGCAGAAGCCACCTTATCTTTTAAGATCTTGCATCACAAATGGCATACCATGAGTTCTCTCATATTGTAGGGGTCATGTACACCAACTCTGATACAGGACAGAAGGACATCACAATCATGCATGGCTACTGACATCACAAGAGCGACAAGACCAGATATGAGGGCCCACTGAAGTAACAGCAGCAGCCATGAAGTAGTCTGATCAAACAATCTGAAGTTGAATCTGATGAAGCCTCTGCTCCCATCTACATTAGTAGGAACTGGAGGAGCCTAAAAAACTAAGACTTCCCTGGTGGTCCAGTGGGTAAGAACCCACCTGCCAATGCAAGGTACACAAGTTCGATCCCTGATCTGGGAAGATTCCACATGCCACAGAGCAGCTAAGCCTGCAAACCACAACTAGTGAGCCCGCAGGCCAAAACAACTGAAGCCCACACACCTGTGCTCTGCAACAAGAGAAGCCACTCCAATGAGAAGCCTGGGCACCACAACTAGAGAGTAGACCCTGCTCTCCACAATTGAACAAAGCAATGAAGACCCAGGGCAGTCAAAAATAAAATTCATTAATTAATTTAAAAATGATTGAGTCAAATAATCTGAAGTTTGACTTGGGTAGAAGACACCAAATAAATGCTCTTATCTTCTTTGCTTTAATTTTATAACAGATGTTGTCAAAAGATATCACTATCTTACCTTCATGATTAATATTCCTGCCCTAACTCTTCAAGCTTTTAGTGTCAAAGTAGATCCAGTTACTTTCTTTTGGTGTGATTCAATATTCTTATTTCCATAGCATTACTTAGACTGAGACATAATTCACATATCATAAAGTGCACCCATTTAAAGCACACAATTCTGCAATTTTTAGTATATTCACAAAGTTATGCAACTATGACCACTATCTAATTCTAGATCAATTCCATCACCCCCACAAAGAAATCCCATATCCATTAGCATTCCCTTCCCAGAGCCCAACCCCCTCACCCATGTCCCCCTCCTTACCCTAGGCAACTATTAAATCTATTTTCTGTCTCTACGGACTTACCTATTCTGGATATTTCTTATAGATGAAATCATATAATCTATACATTCTTTTGTGACTGGCTTCTTTCACACAGTATGATGTTTTCAACGTTCAGCCACATTGTAGCATGTATGAGCATCTTGATAATTTTCATGGCTAAATAATACTCCATTGTATGGATAGACCACATCTGTTCATCTCTTTTTCAATTGATGGACATTTGCACTGTTTACACTTTGGGGCTATTATGAATAATGCTGCTATGAACATTTGTGCACAAGTTTTTGTATGGACATATGTTTTTCTTTTGGGTAGATACCTAGAAGTAGAACTGCTGAGTCCCATGGTACCTCTGTGTTTAAATTGTTGAGTAATTGCCCACACTTACATCTTCCCTGTGTCTACTCCACTCAAGGTCTTACTGGACTGGCTTGCCTTGTTCACATGTTCCTCCTCAACCAAGCACCATGATGGCCAAGAATCCGTGAGGAGCTGACTGGCCAGTCTGTGTCCTTTGCCCAACCTTGGAGCTGGAGAGGAACTCACTCATCTCACATACAAGCCACAAGCCACGGGGGACTGGCAGTAAGGAAGTGGGGTGGCCCTCACAGGAAATGTGAGGAAGGGGGAACAAAGGAGGGAGCAGAAAGCAAAAATGCCTGCCATGCTGGCTTTCTATGAGTACAGATCTAGCCGACCCAAAGTAATGACAGATTGAGAACAAGATATAATCTACTATGATTTTTTTGCCTCTGTCTGGCACTTTGTACAATAGCTTGCATGCCATCAAAATCATTTTAATACTTCCACAATTATTCCTGAAGCAATAAATCTCATTCCAAGAAATTCATAAAACAAGAAACACCAAAAAAGCAAATGAGGTTAAAATTTCAGTGATTTATGTTTTTTCTATACATATGTAAACATGTATACAGATAAAATACTTATTAACCAACTAGAACATTTCAATTTGACTGGCTCTCAAATTATACCTAATTTGTTACTTTGGAAAAGTCTGGTTTTCTGCCATCAGGTTGACATTTAAATGCAGGACCTCACTCCATTTCTTGCTTTCTGTTGACATAATAGTTGCGATTACCTAGTACCTCTTTATACTTTATTTTGTCCAATATTTTTAAATGCTTCCATTTGTCATGGTATTTTTACATGGTGTGATAGCTGGAATTTACTTCAAAAACTCTGACAGCAGTACAAGAAGCTGGTAAAAGTATGGATAAAAAACATTGGCTATGAATTGATAATGGTTGAAACCGATGATCATACCTGGGGGCTCAGTACTCTACAGGGTCAACTTTTGTATATGTTCAACATTTCCCATAATAAAACACTTAAAAATAAACATTTTATACATGACTTTTCTAGATCTAAGCCAAATTTTTTAGAAATACTTATTTTGCAATTTTCATTTGAGCTGAAAAATCATTACACCATCCTTTTGTTATAAAACATAAAATATATATCATTGGACAAATTTTCTCTTCTTCCTTTGTCCAAGAGGTACCGCGAAAACATGTATTTATGTTGGAGTCCTATGTGGAAAGAATGTCCTTGTTATACCAATGCAAAATGAGTATTACAGAATCGTGTAGCAATGAATGCCCAGTTAGACCATTTAATTTAATGCGATGCAGAGCAGACTCCATGTTGACAAATTAGCTACAGAACAACCAACTATGAAAAATGGTGCCACATCAGAGGGGCCCAGGCATCAGTTCTTTGTCAACCTGTCCATCATGAAGGCCAATAGGAGCCATGTGCCCTGAAAGCATGTGACGTTACTCAAGCTGACGGGAGGCCAAGCCACGATTTAGCAAATCTCCAGCAAAACCTATGTGATTGCCACAAATGACTATGTATTATTTCTGTAATGCTGCCTTAAATAATGCTATTCTTTACTGTTTCATTTTTTTTAAACCCTATTTTAAGATGATTAAAATCTGCTCAGATGCTCTTTGGCTGACTTGATCAAAATACACAATTCAGTCATCAACACTGAAAACAGTATGCATTATATTGCTCTTCTTGCATATCCTGATAGCACACTAATTCTGTGGTGTGTCCCTGGAAAAGATTTGATTTGGTTCATTTAGATAGAGGAAATGGGGGAAACAGGAAACTATCCTTAGGAAAAGAATACCCTTAAGATTACTGTTTACAATGAGATGCTAAAGATGAAATCATCAGTTTGGAAGTATTGAACAGTCTACTGGAAGAATAATTTCTCAACAAGATAGACTGGGAGGTGTCCACGGAATGCCTCTAGATGTGTCTATGAAGGCAATTAGGCTAAAAAGTCGACAGCCAATTGTAACGTGTTCATTTTCCCGTCAAGGTCCACATCCTTATGAGGTGGCAATTTCCACAGTAATCTAGGAAATTGAAATGAAATAACTGTCATTTCTAAGTCTTCAAAAAACTCATTACTGGCTCTTTCAAACTATTCTGTGCCTTTTAGAAAATATAGGAAGAGGGCTTTTCTGTTTCATAGTGGATCCTTGATTCCTCTCTCAAGCCTTGAATCGCCAGTATCAGCCATCAGCTTCACAAGCATATTTAATGTCTCAATTTCAGTCTCTCTGAAGAAGATACTTCAACAGATGGTTGAAAAGGAAATAGGACAAGAATCAAAGGAGATGGTTTCAAAAGGAAGCTTAGAGAAACTAACCCAATGCATGGTAACTTCATATGGCTAAAAAAAAGTGCCAGTCAGCTGGCTGGTGGATGAAATAGAATAAGGTCTGTGCATCACCATGGACTGATTTTCCTTAAGGAAGTAGAAAAGAGAAACAGCCCCTCGCAGAGATCCAGGCTCTGGGCTGGGTTCTAGAAGCCTGATCTCCACAATCAGAGGGGCAGAGCAGAGCCCGCCTTCAGGCTGAGTGCTCTGGAATTGAAGGAAAAAAAATCAGGAAACGAGAAGATAATACATAGGAAACACCAATCCGAAAGAGCCAAAGAGGAAGGCAAAACCCACTTCCAGACAAAAGGTGTGAGGAATGAATTCTATATATTTTTCTTTCATTTCTGAGACAGTTCCTGGAGAGATTCATGGTGGCTGCAGGAACTGAGAAGGCACTTTCTGTGGCAGGAGGAGGAGGCAACAACTGCTATCCTAGCCTTGCTGAAATTTTCCACCTACAGCACCTCTCGTGTTGTCTATGCAAAGCCATAGCATGCCTAATGCTATTCTAATCAAACGATGAGGGATCCGTGGGAGAAGCTGAAGGAATTCCATCACACTTACAAAACAGACAGTCACAGCTGCTCTCCAGTGAAGTGTGGGTTTTCTCGACCCCCTTCATGCATACAATAGGCACACACCTCCGGGGGAGGGTGTGACAGTCTGATCCCGGGGGCACACACAAACGGTGAGGACAGGACCGCCGGAGCTCTTACAGGCTGAGAAGGAAGCCCAGAAGGCAGCACAAGCTTTTCTGTTCTGGTGTCTCGACAAAGGTAGAGAAGAAACTACCATGACCTAGAATGAAATGGCTGTAAAGGGCAATATGATCCGCTTGAAAAACAGTTAAAATATTTACTTTTTAATAGATTGCATAGTGTTTTGCTTCCCTATTTTAATTTCAAAAGGAAATACTTCGCTGTGGCTTTAATGTAGGTCACATTGCAGCAATGAGAAGAATGGTATATCTGATTTATATAATGCAGACACATAAAAATAGATGAAAAGAAGTATCTTTGGTCCTGAGGAATGAAATTCCTTTCCCTGAAATCCCCTGTACTTTTAAATGGCATGCAAAACTCCCCCAAAACCCCCTCCCAAAAAACAAACCAAAAAAAAAGAAATGGTGTGCATACTAATGAAAAACTCTCCACAATTCCTACCCACATATGGGCATGTGTGGATGTGAAAAAAACCCAACCATGACCTCATACAGCAGAAATGTATCATGAATGAAATATGAGATATTGAGGGATTACAGAAAAGTGCAGAAGTCAAAAAAAAAAAATCAGTAACTACAAAAAAGTGGGCAAGAGGGTTTTGGGACTTTCCTTTAGCTTCATTATTTGAGAGCCCAAGAACTCAACTATTTGGAGTCAAAGGATAGAAAGCTACTGAGTGTATTTTGAAAATTGCAACTATCCCTCTGTTTGCCTTCTGCTTACCAAACAGGATTTCACATTATCAAATACCCCTTCCCTGAAGACATTAAGTGATTTTATAGAATCTAAAAGGCAATGGTAATCAAGTAAGGAAAAAGCATGTATCACTCTCAAGTCATAAACAGATTCTACAAATGGTGCTTGATGCTATTAGCATGGGGGTGACGCTAACAGTATAAAAATAACAAGTACAAACTCACTACTTGTTCATTATTATATTAACTTTAGTTAGTTTCAGATAGTTTATGTGGGTATTATCAGAATCTGAAATCTCCTTCCTAGATAATAAATAAAGGACCTAAAGTCCTTTAGAAAGCAGGAAAAGCACTACAGAATTTCTCTAGACCAGGGGCAGCAAAACAGCCTGCAGGACAAATCCTACCCACCACCTGCTTTTTGTAAAGATGGTTGTACTCGAACCCAGGGCTATCCACTCATGTCTATATCGTCTGTGGGCTTTCATTATCTAATGGTGGAGGTTGAGCAGCTGCAGCAGCAATTGTATGGCCCAGAAAGTCTGCATTATTTACTATCTGGCCCTTCACTGACTGATGCACTAGAAAGTTCATTATTTATCCTCACTGTCCCCAAGGCACACACACACACACACACAAATACCAGCTAGGTAACATTTCAGTATCTAGGGTGTCATTTAACTGAACGTAATTCATGGGATTTACGTTAAGTTTTGACAGAAAGTCTGCAAATGGGGCCGTCATGCCGTCCTCACCTGTGTTGCATTCTGCTTTCTCCACCAAGACACGGCGTTTGTTTTTTCTCCCTCTGAATCTGGAGTAGCCCTGTGACTGGCTTTGACAGCAGAATGTGGTGGAAGATGCCCGGTGGTTTCTGCTTTGTTCTCGGCTCCATGAGCCACCATGTCAAAGTGTCTCCCCTGCTGGAGAGGAGCCACCAGCCCCCAGACCAACCAGGCACCCCAGGCTTGAGGGAAGCTTGGTGGTTTCAGCCCCACCTGAGCTCCCAGCTCAAGGCAGTCACAGGAGAAGCGCCAGCCAGCACCATGAGGGACCGTGTGACAGTCTAGGTAACGGACAGAGTGGTGAGAAGGAATATTGTTGTTTGAAACCACCAAGCTTTGTCATCACACAGCAATCAGAACACTCAACTTACTGTTCTGATGTCCCATTTGGTATTTCAAAACTTAGCTACTTTGAAAGATTTCTAAAACAAGCCAACTCCATCATGTTTTTTTAAAAAATATATCTTCAAAGCAAGAAACATTCTGTTCAGATGGCAGTGTGAGCAGGTTGGATGAAAAATGTCTCTCCTAAACTACAAGTAAGACATGGAGAATTCTCTAAGCAAGAGTGAAATAACCTGGCAACAGCAATAAGACATAAAATATAATCATACCCTAACGCTGCTAAGATTTTTTTTTAATCCATCATCTTATGTCAGGGGTTTTAGAATCTCATGTTTGAAGAAAACTTTTTTTTTCCCATTCTACTTGTCTTATTAAACAGAAAACAGGTCAGGAGAAACAAACACTTCACAGAAACCAAAACCACAGCTGTTGAATAAGTCAGCTGATGAAAGGCAACTTGTAATTGACTAGTGATAAAAGGATCAAAGTTGATAACTCCTCCCAGAAAAAAAGAGAAAACAATGGAGAAGAGGAAGGCTATGGAGAAGAAACTGATACAGACATGAGGAGAACAGTCCACCTGGGGTCAGAGAAACGTGGAGCAGGGGATTAGATTTCCCAGGGAGCGTGGAAAATGGCGTTTAAGCAAATATAATTTAAATGTCATAGAACAGGGGCTTCCCTGGTGGCTCGGTGGTCAAGAATCCACCTGCCAATGCAGGAGACTCTGATTCCATCCCTGGGTCAGGAAGATCCCCTGGAGAAGGAAATAGTATCCCATTCTAGTATTCTCACCTTGGAAATCCCATGGACAGAGGAGCTGGGAGGCGGGGGGGTGGGCTACAGTCCCTGGGGTCACAAAGAGTCAGACATGACTTAGAGAACAGAAGGACGTCAACTAACCTTTGAAATACCCTTGCCTCAAAGAGGAGGCTGGAAGAAAAAAATACAAAATGACTGTGGCACCTGCTATAGTGGTGGGAGAATGGATGATATCTTTCCCCCTACTTTGAAATTGTGCTTTGATATGTCTCTGCCTTTCAGTTTTTACCTTGGTTTTTATTTGGGGGGCTGAAAAATGTTAGTATCACATGATTAAAAAAATAGGGGTAGGTTGGTTTAATAATACAAAATAATAAGCTTATATAGATGAACCTATCTGCAGGGCAAGAATAGAGACACAGACTAGAGAACGGGCCATGTGGACACAGTAGGGGAAGGGGTGGGCGGGACAGAGCGGCATTGACAGGCATCCACTACCACGTGTGATACCACTGCTCTATAATTAGCACAGGGGGCTCAGCTCTGAGCTCTGATGACCTAGAGGGGTGGGATGGCGGTGATGGTGGGAGGGAGGTTTCAGAGGGAGGGGATACATGCATATATATATATAGGTGATTCACTTCCTTGTACAGCAGAAAAAACACTGTAAAGCAATTTTACTCCAATTTAAAAAATAAAAATAATAATAACCTTAGCATTTTTAGAAAATGATTTTTGAGTCTAAGTAGGATGAAGAAAATTAAGCATAAAAAGAAAAACAGAGCCTTATTGATCAATCTAACTGCAAATTTCTTGTGGGAAACCACCCCCCCCCCATAAAAGTGGTCACTTTGACAAATAAAATCAGTTTTAAAAAGAGGAAAATGCCTCCGAAATAAATTATGAGTGTTAAAATGAGCCTAACAGAGGACTTCCCTGGTGGTCCAACGATTGAAACTCCCATTGCCACTGCATCGGGCATACCTTCCATGCCGGGTGGGGGAACTAAGATCCCACATGCCACGAAGTGCCGTCAAAAAGCAAAAAACCAAATAAAAGTAAATGGGCCTAACGACAACTACTGAAGAATAACTCTGAAAATGTAAACAAACAGGCAGGCACACTTTGAAAATGTGGATTGGGTTTCGTAAACTTTACCTGTAAAGCAACAGATAATACATATTTAAGTCCTTGCGGGTAAAAGACAAAGATAAGTTAATTAAGGCTAACACATGCACGGGAGCCGGCTTTCTAGAAGCATTTTCACTCGTAACCAGTGAGAGTGTAAATCACAATGCGTCTGGAAAGCAATTTGGCAAATGTTTCAAGAACTTTCCAAACGTGTATAACGTGTTGATACCTGTGGAGCAGAGAGCGCTGCTATTCGGCTGCTGCTGGGACCAGGGGTTTGAGAAGGGGCTTCTGAAGGAGGGTGGACCTCCAACAAGGATGCTTCTGGAAAGTGTCGAAAGAAGGCGGAGGCTGCAACCCGCTGCGGCTGCCAGGGCGAGGCGCCCTCACGTACGAGACGGGAAAAGCAGCAGGACGAAGCCCCGCCCACCTCCGTCTTTCCTCTCTAGTGCCCTCTACTGGCGGAAACAGGAAGCAAAGCCAGCACAGGGAAAAAGGTGGTTTGCCAAGCCCCATTTTCAGCAAAACAGAGGACAGCAGAAAGCGGTGCATTTGAAATTGCCAGATAATCACTGAAAAACTGGCAACACTTGAAACCCTTTTATAAAAATTTCCTTAAGGGTACAAGATGTGCTGGATATTTACCAAACCAGAGCCTTGATTCCAAACATCTTCAAGGGCAGAACAAGCTTCCCTGGTGATGCACAGGGTAAGAATCTGCCTGCAATGCAGGACATGCCAGTTCAACCCCTGGGTTGGGAAGATCCCCTGGATCCCCACTCTTCTTGCCTGGACAGTTTCATGGACAAAGGAGCCTGGGGGTGGGGGGAACTACAGTCCATGGTGGTCACAGAGAATCAGACATGAGTGAGCAAAAATAGATATATAGATGTTTCTTTTAGAGTGATTTCTGGGTGCAAGCAGTTTACTACTTCATTATGATTTTAATCATGATTTTGTGATCGTTCTGACTTGGAAGTTTTACACTTGATCTTAGCCAAAAGGCCGAGAAGTGATGGCTTGGAAGTTTTAAGGACATAGATGTAGCTTTCCACTAGTTTAGTTTTCCTCATTTTTCTATACAAAATGCATGAAGGAGTATTACTTCTGTTACTTCTAGTACAAACCAGCAATTCTTATTGCCAGTTATAAGAGTTTTAAACTAGCAGCTGTATTAGAGTGTCTATAATGTAACCTGGCATAAATCAAAAAAACCTCAGGCGGCTCTCAGATATGGTTACACACTGAAAGCCCTAGGGTGGTGCTTACATCATCCTGTCATGATCTGCCAGTCTGGACTGAACCCAAAGGACAAAGGGTACACACAATTTGTGGGGAGAGTATTTATTGGGAGGATAGGCTTCTTGTGGACTGATGCACTTTTGACAGGGGATGTGTAAAATCTAAGAACATTTAGCTACTTACTCTGTAAGCAACAAGGATTATTGTTGATTTTCTCCTGGCTACAGAGAGAATATTGTTTGACCTAACCTTGATTGTACCATGATTCAGTTCAGTTCAGACCTTCAATAATGTCCAACTCTTTGCGACCCCATGGACTGCAGCATGCCAGGCCTCCCTGTCCATCACCAACTCCCAGAGTTTATTCAAACTCATGTCTATTGAGTCAGTGATGCCATTCAACCATCTCATCCTCTCTCTTTCGCTTCTCCTCCTGCCTTCAATTGTTCCCAGCATCAGGGTCGTTTCCAATGAGTGAGTTCTTCGCATCAGGTGGCCAAAGTATTGAAGTTTCAGCTTCAGCATCAATCCTTCCAATGAATATTCAGGACTGATTTCCTTTAGGATGGACTGGTTGGATCTCCTTGCAGTCCAAGGGACTCTCGAGAGTCTTCCCCAATACAACAGTTCAAAGCATCAGTTCTTCAGTACCATGGTATATTTACCATATCATGTCTCAGAATGGTAAAAAACAGGTTTTAAAATTTGTCCTCCCTCTCAATTGAGAAAACCAAAGAACTGGCTTGCCCTATGGACTAACGAACCCATGGCCCCTCGAAATTATCTAATGTGGTTCATTTGCCCAATTCAACACAATATTTGAAATATTTTTCAGGTGACCAATCAACTCCTTTCCATAATACTTGCTCTGGAAACCAATGAGTGAGCAAAGTAGCAGACCATCACCTCCTACTCTGCTTTTTACCACTGTGAAGTTTTTATTTCTAATTTCTATAAGCCCATCAAAGAACAATCCCCAGTACCATCTAAAAACACTGTTGTGGGGGAGGGCTCGATGTCAGATGAGGTAATGTGGAGAAAGTTTCAAAGAGACTTCTAATTTCCATCCATTTTCTTTTCTTTAGCTCCCTGTGTTTTAAATGTCTCACAGGACAGTCTCCTTGAAATTTAACACCCAGGAACTCTAGTAAAGCCAAGTCTGTGTCTAATGGGGTAACTTTAGACTCTAGAAAATGTGGGGGGAAAAAAACCCCACGTGTCTGAGCATCCCACAATTCTGGTTGTATGACCTAGAGAAGGACTGGCATTTGAATACAAGGACTATGCACAAGGGCTAGTTCTTTGCAGCGTTGTTAGTTAACGGGGACTTGGAAACAATCTGAATGTCCAACAGTGGGAAAGGAATGGCATATCCACATGACAGATTTTTTTTTCCATTTATTTTTATTAGTTGGAGGCTAATTACTTTACAATATTGTAGTGGTTTTTGTCATACATTGACATGAATCAGCCATGGAGTTACATGTATTCCCCATCCCGATCCCCCCTCCCACCTCCCTCTCCACCCGATCCTCTGGGTCTTCCCAGTACCAGGCCCGAGCACTTGTCTCATGCATCCAGCCTGGGCTGGTGATCCTGTTTACCCTTGATATATACATGTTTCGATGCTTTCTCTCAAAACCCACCCTCGCCTTCTCCACACAATATCTGTCTTTTTTTCTGTTTTGCATATAGGGTAATTACATCTTTCTAAACATTCATAAATGTGTTAGTATACTGTATTGGTCTTTATCTTTCTGCTACTTCACTCTGTATGGGCTCCAGTTCATCCATCTCATTAGAACTGATTCAAATGATTCTTTAACAGCTGAGTAATATTCCATGGTGTATATGTACCACAGCTTCCTTATCCATTCATCTGCTGATGGGCATCTAGGTTGCTTCCATGTCCTGGCTATTATAAACAGTGCTGCGATGAACATTGGGGTGCACGTGTCTCTTTCAGATCTGGTTTCCTCAGTGTGTATGCCCAGAAGTGGGATTGCTGGGTCATATGGCAGTTCTATTTCCAGTTTTTTAAGAAATCTCCACACTGTTCTCCATAGTGGCTGTACTAGTTTGCATTCCCACCAACAGTGTAAGAGGGTTCCCTTTTCTCCACACCCTCTCCAGCATTTATTGCTTGTAGACTTTTGGATAGCAGCCATCCTGACTGGCGTGTAATGGTACCTCATTGTGGTTTTGATTTGCATTTCTCTGATAATGAGTGATGTTGAGCATCTTTTCATGTGTTTGTTAGCCATCTGTATGTCTTCTTTGGAGAAATGTCTTTTAGTTCTTTGGCTTTTTTTTGGGTCTTTATTTCTGACTTGAGCCAGAGTGCTTGATATTTTTTGATTAATATTTGTCTGTTGCTTCATTTGCTATTATTTTCTCCCATCTGAGGGCTGTCTTTCACCTTGCTTATAGTTTCCTTTGTTGTGCAAAAGCTTTTAAGTTTCATTAGGTCCCATTTGTTTATTTTTGCTTTTATTTCCAATATTCTGGGAGGTGGGTCATAGAGGATCCTCCTGTGATTTATGTCAGAGAGTGTTTTGCCTATGTTCTCCTCTAGGAGTTGTATAGTTTCTGGTCTTACATTTAGATCTTTAATCCATTTTGAGTTTATTTTTGTGTATGGTGTTAGAAAGTGTTCTAGTTTCATTCTTTTACAAGTGGTTGACCAGTTTTCCCAGCACCACTTGTTAAAGAGGTTGTCTTTTTTCCATTGTATATTCTTGCCTCCTTTGTCGAAGATAAGGTGTCCATAGGTGCGTGGATTTATCTCTGGGCTTTCTATTCTGTTCCATTGATCTATATTTCTGCACATGACAGATTCTTACACAGCAATTAAAAGGACTCAATGTGTGTCTGTGTGAGAACACAAATTGATGCAGTTTTGTATAGGTATAAATGTATATTTATACATGTATGTCTATGTATATATGTAAATATGAATCTATGTTAAAATATGATGAAGAGTGTAACAGCAGGAAGTTCCATGTATACAATATCTGTCCACACTACACCAAACTCAGAAGGGTCAAGGATTGAGATCCAGGTAATGGTAAAAAACAAATTTAGCCAAATCCAAAATGTTTTACTTCTTTTTCAAACAGTGTCTGGAAACAAATCTTACACAATAAAGTTAATTTTATGGTGAAAGTGTATTTTATGATTTTCTCCTTTCAAGTTTTCTTGCAAACTTTAAATTTTTTACAAAATAAAACCCAGGTTGTGCTAGCTACAAGATCTGGGATCTTGGGGTGCGTTGCTGTCTTTGTCCATTCTCTCACTTGGTACCTGGTTAGAAGCAAGAGCAGGTACACGTTCCTTTGGTTAGCTGATGGCTTCTGAACGTGCCAGAATTTCAGCCATTTCAGCCAAGGCAATGGACTTTGAGCTGTTCCATAGAGAGAGTGCAAAATATATAGGCACATTGCTGGATAACTGACCACCCCCAAACAGTGACTTAAAACAATAAGCATTTATTTTCAGTTTGTAATATATGGGTCAACTGAGTGGTTCTGTTAACCTAGGATGGGCTTGGCAGATTTTGACTGACTTGTCTACGCATCTGTGGTGGGCTGGTATAGGCTGGGGGTTGGTTGGTTGGTCTAAAATGGTTTCACTCACATGTTGAGCAATTGGCTAGCTGTTGGCTGAGTGATGAGAATACCTAGGCAGCATGTCTCTTATCATCCAGCAGGTTAGCCCAGGCTTGTCCACATCTAAGAGAAGGGAAGTGACTCAATTCTGGCACATTTTCTTGGCCAAAGCAAGTCCCCAAGCCAGTCTAGTTGGTGTTTTCTATGCAGGAAAACAGCTCTTTTGTTGAGATCTACTCAAAGTCAGTCTTACACACACACCCCAGACCAAATTCAAGGGGGAAGGAAAATTGATCTTTTTAAAATTGAAGTACAGTTGATTTATAGTATTAAATGTTAGATCCTATCTCGTAATAAGAGAAACTGCAAATTTACATTTCAGGGGTTAGGGACATGGAGATGGTGTATATGTAAAGATTTAGAAACATTCTTCATTCTGTCTACCATACTATGGCTTCTTCTAGACCACCAAATTAAATCAGGGTTTTAATGCTATGACTGGTTAAGTTTTATGAACTATAGAATATAAAAGGTAAAATGGATTATCATATAAGAAAAGAAAACCTTACTAGGCTTTCCCCCTAACAGAGCATTTTTGTTTTCACAGTTTATGTACTACCCAAACACATTTAAGCAGCCTTCATCCTCTGACTCTAATAGGTGTGTTTCTATACAGCTCACAAATCGTCTCACTCAAAATTATTTTCTGGATAATAATGGGTAACTAATAGAGGCTGATGACCTGAAATTGTCTCAAAAGTCACCTTTACGACAGTGAAGATTGAACAGTAAATAGAACCTGCAGGCTGGTGTAATTTACCTTGTGCCAAAGCAGAGCTCCAAAATGACTTATTAAATCATTCCACTGAAAGTTGTAAATCTGAATGAGAGAAGTACAAATCAATAGAAAAAAACAGTCAAGCACTTTACCACTTATGCTTTTTTATGACCTCTTAGAAGGATAAAGATTGATGTTGCAAAGAAATTCCAGAACAGGAAGACTTGTAAAGATGACCTGGCTATGGTCTGCATTATTCTTAATCCATGTTACTTTTGCTGTCACTAAACTGTTTGTTAACCTTTTTGGTTTATATCAGAATATCCATATATCATTATCCCTCATGCCCTGCCATGCAGAAGAATTTGGGAGTCAGAGAAGTTTGAAGATCTGCCAACTTCCCATTTTCCTATAAAGGACATTGTATGAAGGCATGGCCCTGGGTCTCCTGACCTTCTGGTGAAGTGTAAAGTCAGTGGAGTAAGGAAAGGAGCTTCGCCCGCCTTGGGCAATGATGCATGAAAGAAGACATGTGAGTGATTAGATCAAATAGCCAGCCATTTGGCTCTCAAAAATGGATTTCCGTGGAATATTTTTCTTGAGTTTTAGGCATAGCCAGTCCCTAGATCTCTACGCTTTAACTGAGATGTAATTCACATGCCATAACACTCACCATTAAAAAATATAAAATTCAGTGTTTTTCAGTAAACTCACAGAGTGGGACAATGATCACGACTGTCTTAATTCCAGAAATTTCCATCACCCTGAAGAGACTTCAGCCCTACTAGCAGTCAGTTCCAATTCCCTCTTTTCCCCATCCTCTGACAACCACTAGTCTACTGTTTCTATAGGTTGCCTCCTCTGGACACGTCACAAATGGAATCATATGTGGTCATTTGCGTCTGCCTCCTGCTAGACCCCTTTTGATGAGTGAAAGAACATACGAACCTGGTGTTACCAACTCTTGGGGGATCCTCGCTCTCTCCCTGCCTAACTGGAGGTCAGTCCCAGCCTGGCAATCTACCTCCACAAAAAGGTCAAAAGCACACATCTATCTCCTCAAGCTATAAGTGAATGGTTGACATTTTGGCCACGGTCACTTATGGTGATGAAAGAAAAGTTTACACTTTAAGTCCCCCAGCAAACATGCCCCAATCCTCTTTTTCGGAAGCAGACCCTTCATTGCTTTTCCTTTGGTCCTCAGAAATATCCACCATCCCCTGAGACCACAATCGGACTGTTCAACACATGAACTCTTGCTTATTCACTCATTTATTGTAATTGTATTTGTTGGTGTGCGAGGACAGATATAATACATATGCTTTCAATGCCAGAGGTACATTGGCAACATTTCTGACCACAGCAAGGTGATCTGGGCCGGGCCCCTATTGGATGTGCCAGTCTACATGCCAAAGGAGTAGAGCTGGGTAAGCACGTCATCCCATGTGTTGAAGATATTCACTGGGGACATAAATTCTGCTTACTGGTCCCACTATTTACACCAATCAGAGGGAAAGCTGAAGCAAAGAAATGGTCATTTACAAATTCACTTTGAGTTTAGAAGATGTATTCCAGGAAAGAGAGACACAGAAAATAGCATTGTTTTTATTGAAACTAAGTAAGTAGACACAACATAATTCAATCAGCTTAAAAATGCACTAAGGCTTTGTCCCAAATGAACATCTGGAGGAATCTGGTTTAAGCATAAGAGAAGCAGAAGCTTAAAAAGTGTCTCTCCAATTACTAACAAAGAAAGAAAGGAAAAAAAAAAAGATTTAACTGGTGTGTTGAAGAGTCTAATTTCATTGGGTTGTAAATATGACTTCCCCAAGTTACTGCTTTTAATCTTAATCTATTGAAACCCCTTTTCCCAATGGATATCAAGCCCCTTAACATCACCTTGCTAGATTTTATGTAATGATGGAAGACAATAAACATGTTGGCCCCAAACCAGCCCAGAGTCAGACAAAAAGACAGTGACGGGCTGTACCAAATTCCAGGAAGCACCTTCCAGTTAGGCAGCCAAGGTAGGAAAATCAAAGAAAGGGAAGGAAAACAAAGTCCTTAACAAAAAAGGCACAAAGGGAAAGCAAAATAAAACACAAAATTTAGGAATCAAAGTTACGTTACTGTTTTCCACAACAAATAAAGAGAAAAGGACAAGACCAGAGTAAAAACTCTCTCCTGGTTCTTTCCAGTAAGATGGGAAATGATTTATTTGAAATGGCCAAAAATAACATTTTACAGAAAAGGAACCATAATATTACACAACCAAGTGTAGCTATAAAAATCTCAAACATTCAGGCAATGCTTTATTTAAATCACCAAAAATAAGGTTTTATAGAAAAGGAACTGTAACAAGCAAATGTATAGCTGCAAATTTTCTTTTGCCATCAATATCGACTCCCTCTAAAATATTCGGGGACTACTTTGCAGTTTCCAAGCAAAACTAGAATTTGTGGGACAGAGTTGCTCAACCTTATCACAAGAATGAAAACAGTTTGCAAAACAATTTTGTTCAATGCTAACAAATAACTAAAAGACGTGGTTACTGCTAACAAGTACCTCCGTCTACTGAAACAGCCCAATCTAAGCACATGTTCATGAACAATTAATTGTTAACACAGCCGCTGTTTTCCTGCCAACACAAACCATGTGTACGGTGGCAAGGGTTAGATGTTGTAGGCCATCAAGGCACCGAGGAAGTAACCCTTAACAGAAATAACTACAATAGGTAAGCAACTCAAACGAATGGGCCCACCTCTGCCAAAGCCCCCCAGGGTGGGTGTCACATTTGCTTTCTGCATAAAGAAGGCCCACTGACTCCCTAGTTCTTTACTGGGAACCGAGAACTAGATAGAGAAGCTGTTCTTCTAGGACCATCGAAACCTTAATAAATCGCCCTGGGATTCTTCGTGCTGTAGTGCGCCTCACAGGCAGCAACATAGGCAGACTCTGGGAAGAAGTCATCATGGTACTCTGCTAAAAACCTGGAAAAAAAAATAGCCCCTATGATCACCACAGTAAAGACTAAATACCAGGAAGCAAAACAGGAATTTCCACATCTGCAACATTTCACTCTTTTTGTATTAGGTAGAAAAAAATATATAATCTTGATTTCTATATACTGATTATGTTCATTGCACATACCCAGCTTCTATGTTAATGACTATTTCATTGGAATCCTTTCACTAGCAAGTGTACAAATTTCTATTTCTATAGCTTCTAAACTCCACTAGGTAGCAGTCTTGATTATCTAAACACTTCCATTCAAAAAGGCCTCCGAGTATTTCTACATTTTCCTGTTCTAAAAAACAAACTATAAAAAATAAATTATTAACTCAATAAATGTCACCTGAGAAATGCACAGTACTTACACAGGCTAAGTTAAAACAGAACTGAATGGTTTAATCAGTAAAGAGCATTTTGAGTTCTACTTTGCCGTTGCCAAAAGATGCTGCAAGTTCCAGCTTAGTACTAAAAACTTAAGACTGATTTATGCCTAACTATGGATTGATATTGAAATATAGCCAGGCACTGAAGAATCTGCAACACAGACACTATCTTGACTCTGAAGTATCAAATATTTCACCATGAAGGGCTAAAACAGGCTCACATGGGCCACATTAACTAGTATGCTAAGTAACTAGCTTCCTGTTTGTTTCCCTGGCCTCCTCCCAACTGTCCTAATTCCTAAAAAGGCAAGGATAAACCTCTGCAATACCTTCTTCAGTAAATACCAAGTCAAATTCATTTGAGGTAACTCTTTCTTCTTTGTACTATTTTTATAGCAACTCTTGATCCACTGATTCTATAGTTGACATGTTTGGATACATTTTCATAACCCATTACAGCCGAACAGTATGGGGGTTGGGGTGCCAACCTTCTACAGAGTTGAAAATCCTTGTATAAGGATTTTATTAGTTGGGCCCTCCGTATTCACTATTCCTCCAAATTCGCAGATGCAAGCTGCCACATGGATCATGTAGTGCTAAGTATTTACTATTTTAAAAAATCCACGTATAAATGGATTTGTGCAGTTCAAACCCATGTTGTTCAAGGGTCAGCTGTACTATTTTATTTGTAAATCTTTGTAAGTAACTTCCCAAAACCCTAATTTTTATTTTGTTTTGGGCATATATCAGAATTAGAAGGCTCACCTGTGCTAACTAGTGGCTGTCTCATTTGGCATTATTTCATTTTGGTGTAACAAAATGTTTCTACAAAACAGAGCTGTAGGTTTGTTTGAGGGGAAGGCTGAAGGAGATTAGGGCATTTTTGAAACTTGTTTCTAATAAAATGTTTTAAAGTTGAATTCCACTCATTTGATGCATTATTCAAAATACCCAGACAGAAGTATCTTTTACAAACTCTAAGACTCATTTCTCTGGCTGGAGTGTTCTCCACTCCAGTAAATCCTACTTGACTAGCTCTTGCAGGTTGGGACCTAAATACAAGGAAAAAGTATCCTCTTGAAGAGAAAGAAGAAACAAGGTCAGGTAGATGGGACACACTGGGTGAGGCAGAGTGGCAACCAGCCTGGAACACCAGGAGAAACCAGTCAATAGACATCTAGGTGTGAGAACTGGGCCACAGGCGTAAAGGAGGCTGGGGTCTACGGCCCCAGGTAAGCGGAGGGCACAGCCTCAGGGCGAATGACCCAACCATGTAACCAAATGGCCCTGTCAGGTGAAGGAAACGCTACCTTTCTCCAATTTCACAAACTGTCAGCACAGACTATTCACCATTTCTCTTAACTCCAAAGTAGACATCAAAACCAGACCTACAAATGTATGTACATGGAACAAAGAAAAGTCACATGCTTAAGGTACTCCTGAATAAAATACATAAAATTAAATAGTTATCAATCTCAATCACTTCTTTAGAAAATTAATTTTCTACTCACATGGCTATCCAACTGGATTCTTCCGGTGACACAAAAAAATTTTACCTCCAAACCCTTTGCTTAGAAACCAGATAAACTATGAAAAAATGAAATAGCTCCAACTCCCCATATTACAATTACTATTAGAACCAACCACAGTTAGGTAACACTGTTACCATTCAAAATACCAGAGCTAGCTTATACGTCTGCTGGAGACAAGTTCAGAAAAGCCATATACACGGTGGCAGAGTAAGTTTTGACAAAGTAATAACAATACCTCAGAAAGAGATCAAAGTGCTTCAGTAAAGCCTTCAGATTCTTCTCAGAAAAGGACATCTTTCCAAGGATTTCTGGAAGTTTCACTGCATTAAAAAGAAAAGCAAAATCATTTACAATTGGCACAATCTGGCGATCAGTAGGACACACTCAGGGATCCTCTGGGTCCCTGTGACGTTATTCAAACTGAAATTAACATCTATGCTGCGAAACAAAACCAAAACTCTTACTGAACCCAGAGTAGTAAGTACAAATATTACAAACACAATTTATATGAAATTTAAGATTGTTTTTAAGAGATCAACATTCAATTACTTTTCTTAGACCCCCAAATTGCCACAAGATGTACCTAAGCCTACAGGTGTTAAAATTAAAGTGGAAAATAAAAAAGGTAAGAAGAAAGCAGAGACCAGGATTTCTTACCAAACAAACGCAGCAAGTGTTGTGCCCCATAAATGTAAGAGGGAGGAGGTGGTTGGTCACCTGGAGGGTAACTATCGGGTACAAGTTTCCAGGAGAGGACCTGGGAAAAGCACAGTGAATGTTTTGCTGTTATATCTTCACACCCCATTACCCACAGACCTGTACATTTGGAACTCCAGCAGAAATACACACACTTGGACATTCCTAGGCCGGCAGAAAGACAAAGCTCGTCAAGGGTCTCATTTCTACCCTGGAGCTTCCCATCCATTTGGCACCTCTGGAGCTGCCTCACAGCTGGACCAGAAAACAGGAAGAAACCAAAGAGGGAACAGAACAATGAAAAGAAAGCAATGTGGAGGTTCTAAAGCCATCTTCTCTTCCTTGGCAACATGGAGACAGTTCTAATCACCTAAAATTATGACAGACTGTGTGCAGATGAAAAAAATATGCCACTGTATCAAATAAACACAAACTCATAAAAATAAACAAGGAGGACTTAAAATTGGGGAAATATTCGATTTTCTAATTTTCAATAGCTTCTACCTGTAAATTAGCTGTAACTGTTTTGTCATTCAGCCCCTTCTGCTTTACTGGAAATTCTGCTGTTTTAGACATGAAGCAATAAAAGATGTTTTGAGAAATGCTACCACTGTGTCAAGATTCTCGAAGTTTCTGCTATGTTACAGTCACTCTGGAAACTAATTTCACCCACTGAATCAAGTGAAAATAAGACTTCAGCCCTGGCAACTGACTGCTTTTCCTTCACTTTGAATTCCAGAAGTGTGGGTGAATTTGGGGCTTTTGTTAAAGTAACAGTTGAATTTCAAAACTCTCTGATGAGCTTCCAGAGACATATTTCAGCAAATTATAGGTCTATTCTACCTAGTTGCTGCTTTGCTTTTTGGATCTGCCAAGTTTAATCTGGAAATAGTCTGGTCAAAGGAAGCCCTCTATAAAACAAAGCAGAAGGATGCCAAAATGAGCCCAGAAAGGCTGATGTAGTCAATTTAATCAAATGAAATTTTAGAAATTAACAAGCACCACCATGGTTCCATCCGTCTCCATGCCGAAGGCCCAGGCCTCACCAGCCCCACGCCTGTGTGGTATACAAGCCCCAGGGCAGGAGTAAGTTCCCGCCCCTTTCTACCACCCCTAGCACCTGACTCCGCGGTGCACACAGCTACAGTGCAGGAACTGTTCTGACAGTGACACTCAAAGTGAACATGGGGGCATCCACCGTCACTGGAGGCGCGAAGGGCACACTCATGTGCAAAAGCAGATCCTGTGGTTAGTCAGCGAGCCTGGCTACTTCCCTCCCTCGATTCTGCTGCTCAGTGTAGTCAATCAGCTCTCTCAAAGATGCATTACAGGGGGAAATAACAGGTTTCCAGTGGAGGAAGTCTCAACTAGGGTGTGCACAGGAACCGCCTGTGATCGCAACCAGGACTACGCCAGTCCAGACCCTCCCTGGTGCGGCTGGGCAGCAAATGGCGTTGGGAGAGTGAGTCTCAGGTGATCAGGATGCAGGGCCCTGGGGAAAACATGCTGCCACGGAGGCTTTATGCAGACGGAATGCACTCAAGGTCTCATCATGAGAGCCTGTCCAACTCCAACCACTTTTTCTCTAGAGCTTGTAGCTATAACTATCACCACTAGATGGCGGCATTGCACCAGTGACCAGAGTGGGAATAGCTGTGCCTCAATATTCAGATGTCTTCCAGGGATCCCCAACTTTTTGGCACCAGGCACCAGTTTTGTGGAAAACAATTTTTCCACGGACCCGTGGCGGGGGACAGTTTGGGGATGATTCAAGTGCATTAGATCTATTGTGGGCTGTATTTCTATTATTACATCAGCTCCAGCTCAGCTCATCCGGCCTAAGATCCCGGAGGTTGGGGACCGCTGTAAGAAACAGGATTCTTCTTGAATAAAAACACCTGCAGGGCTTTCTAGGCTGGAAAAAAGGAAAATTAGGGACTGCTTACACTAGGAATTTCCTAACCTTCCCTCAACATCACTGGAACACGAACTGGGTTTTCTAGCAGAGGTCAGTCAACTTATAACCCTTGAGCCAAAGCAACCCCCCTCATGCTAAAAACAACTGTTTTTAAATGTTTTTTTTAATTAAATGAATACTACTTCAAGACATATAAAAATCACATGAAATTTGATTACTAGCATACATGAATATTCATTGGAGGGACTGATGCTGAAGCTCCAATACTTTGGCCACCTGATGCCAAGAACTGACTCATTGGAAAAGACCCTGATACTACAAAAATTGAAGGCGGCAGGAGAAGGGAATGACAGAGGGTGAGATGGTTGGATGGCATCACTGACTCAATGGACATGAGTTAGAGTAAGCTCCAGGAGTTGGTGATGGACAGGGAAGCCTGGCACGCTGTAGTCCACGGGGTCACAAAGAGTCGGACACGACTGAGTGACTGAGCTGAGACTGAGCACACGTGAATGACTTTTGGGGCCACCCAGCACACTCATTTGTGAACTATTCACACCACTTTCACAAGCTAATGCACAACCCTGAAAATATTTACAATCTGACCCTTTATAAGAAAAGTTTGCTGACCCCTGTCACCAAACATTCTGTCTTGTAAAGCCATCCTCCCCTATGCACAGAAACAAGGAAAGCCCACTTGCTAGGCAAGATTCATACAATACCCCAGTGGACTAAGACATCTCCTGAACTCCTGAAATACTATGTATCTCAGTTAACTGGCCTTCAAAATAGTTTCAAACTGAAGCTTTCCTATCCGTAAAAGGGAACTCTGGTGGCAAGGTTATTCTCAAGAACCTAAGGTAATTTAGATCAAGCACCGGGCACAATGCTAGCATACAGCATACCCTCAAACGGATGGCTATTAATACTACTGTTAAAGATGGGCTTTATATTTTTAAATGGTTGAGAAAAGACCAAAAGTAGAATAATATCACATAAACGAAAAACTATCTGATATCCAAATGCCAGTGTCCATAAACATGGTTTTATTGGAACACAGTACACTCATTCATTTATACAGTGTCTGGGACTGCTTTGAAGCTGGGGAGTCTTGACAGTGACTATGTAGCCCACAAGGTTTGAAATATTTACTCTCTGGCCTTTTGCAGAAAAACTGTACTGACAAATGTTCTATAAAATAACAATATTCCTATTTCGATACTTGGACTTCTTTGAAATAAAAGAGGAATGGAAGTGCAGGGCTATAATCCTCATTTTAGGAACCACAAATACAGTGTTACATATCATACAAACAATTCTGTTAATATTCCCAGCAAGAGTAACATAATGTTTCTTCTATGAAAATGGGATTTCCTCTTGTAAGACTTTTTAAGAAAACACAAAAGGAAGGGTTCAATGGGGGTGAACAACAAATACTAATGCTTTACCTCATTTATTTCATTAGTTCTTCTGCCTTCAAAACCAGCAAACACTGCACTCCCTTCCTTGCTAGGGGTCAGAGGAACAGGTGAGGACGATCTGCTATGAACAGGTGTCTCTTTAAAAGGAAAAGACTTTAATTAGTTGCTAATTATTAATTATCCACTAATTAATCATACAGCTACTGAATTAAACATTGCTGGAAGACCTTTACAAACAGCAGAGAAGTTATTAATTTTTACCAATAAGACTTCCCTGTCAAGGACAATACCTGGGATATTATTTGATGGAAAAAAGGAAAGAAGAGGAATCAAGTTCGGAGATATCCCTAGAGGCTCAGACAGAATTCACCCGCAATGCAGGAGACCTGGGTTAGATCCCTGAGTTGGGACAATGCCTTGGAGAAGTGAACGGCAACCCACTCCAGTTTTCTTGCCCGGGAATTCCCATGGACAGAGGAGCCTGGCGGGCTACAGTCCAGGGGGTCGCAAAGAGTTGGACACAACTGGGCGACTAACACTTTCATTTTCACACTTCACTGAGATAAACTACGTACAACATAATGAAACTTGAAAACGTTGTATGTTAAGTGAAAGGAGCCATGGACAAAAGGCCACACATTTTATGATTCCACTGATGAATTCATGCCCAGAAGAGGCAGATCCATAGGTACAGGATGTTAACTAGTTCAGGGCTGGAGGGAGGGACTGCCAACAGAGAGGTGAGCCAGCGTTAAACTGGTCAGTACCAGGAATCCTGATTGTAGAGCTGAAGGGGTGGGGGTGGGGGGGTCCCATCTCCTGCTGGACTGGGTTCAAGAGCACAGTGCCTGACCCAGACCAAGCACAGAGTCAGCATCAGCTCTCCCCAGCGTGCCCTTCCTGCAGGCAGTAAACCTACTCTTTTCCAGGTGCAGGAACAGCTTGGGCATGCTGGCAGATGTGTCCTGCTGCCGGCGCTTGGGCTGGGGCGAGGCGCTGCTCTCAGACAGCCTGTCGCAGTTGGCAGAGTGGCGCGTGGACCGCCTCAGAGACTGCAAGGCTTCCGGCTCGCCTTTGCGCCTTTTGGGGGTGGTTGGTTCGCCTGAGTTTGGCTGACTCTCTGTGGACTGTGGTGTGGATGGATTCAGCAAAGGTGGGCTTGGAGAGAGCTCCTCCTGGTTCCTACAGAAGGAAGGGGAATGTGTCACACGTGCCCGGCCCACAGAATCTCTGCAAAGCCTGGAGGGGTTCCTCAATGTCCTTCAGACAGAAAACACAGCCTCCACTCCAGGAGGCTTAGAAACTTTCACTTCCAGACGTGCCAAAACAAATACTTTCTTAAAAGGTACCTAAACGTTATTATACCATTTTCACCCTTTAACTCTTCAAGGCACACTGGCATTAAAGGCTGTGATACCCTTTGTCCTTGTTTTATATCAGTGGTTCGCAACTCAGGGGTGATTCCACTCTGGAGGGAACACGGACACCTTCTGGAGTCAGTTTTGATGGTTAAAACTGGCAAAGTGCCATTGGCATCCAGTGGGTGGAGGCCAGGGATGCTGCCCGCCGTCCTACAGCACATAGTTCGGCCTCTGCCACCAACGGTGATGCAGTTAAAAACATCAGTCAAGCCAAGGCTGAGAAACCATGGTGGCGAGACTAAGAATACAACATCATCTCGTCACAGTGTAATTACTGATAGGGCTAGAATGCCACAAACTTTGGCCACATTTTGTGGAAACATGCGGTCCACTCTAGACACTGGGAACCTTGAGGTTTGGAGGAGGGCGTGGGGACATCAACATAGGTCCCCACTGAGTCACACAGGCCACCCAAATGGGGTGGAACCAACAGGGAAAGAAGGTAGCCAAAGAAGAGATAGTCATAAGGCAGACAGAGTTACCAGACAGGACCTGAGGAGGAAGGGGAGCAAGGGGGTGAGGGGAAAGGAGGGCAATGCTTGGTGCGGCAAGTGGGAAGCTGTTAGTGACTTTGGGGAGCAGAGGGAGGCGGGAGACCAAGATAGATGGGAAACAGGCAAGAGGAGATGCAGGGGTGGAAATCATGAAAACAGACCACTCTCCTGGGAAGATGGGCCTGAGGCAGATAAGGAAGTAGCTTACACAGATAGGCATGGACTCAGGTGCGGGGGGACTTTTGTTGAACCCCAAGAATGGAGATTTGGAAATGCTTGGTCACCGAGGGAAGACAGTGGTGACACAGCAGAGTGGGAAAGAGACTAACCTTTACTTGAAGGCCTAAGGCAGCTGGCCCTTCACGCACTTCCTCATTTAATAACCACCTACAGGAGCAAATGTTCTTTCCATTGTTCACAGGAAAAGCAAGAGACTCAGATGACACCTCACCAAGTCACAAAATCAAACCCACACCCAACCTTCTCAGGCCATTCTCTCTTCACCCCACTGTCTTTGGAAAGAAGGGCACTGGCTACACTAAAGCCAATTTCTCTATATTGAAATCTTCACTTGGTAAAAACTTACAGAGACATTTGAAAGTGAATGATGACTCAAGCTTACCCAAGAAAAAAGAAAACCACCAGGACCGTCAGTGGTTTGCAATCTACTCCCTCCTCCAAACATGTTGGCCTCATAGCATCCAACAGAAATCTTTAAAAACAGATCTAGCTATTTGATTTCTGATAGCTGACGGTTGAACTGCAAGCTAACTTACCTATTAGTGTTTGTGGTACTTTCCTTAATCGGAAGAAAAAATTTGGACGAAGTCACCTTTTTATACTGAACTTGTTCATATGGATAGAGCAAAACCAATGGGAGAGTGTAATCAAAGGTTATTCTTAATCCATCCACCATCTCCTTACAAAGGTCAACGCTGAAAGGATTAAAGAGATTAGAGATGCAATAAAATAACAGAACTTTTCAAAATGTCACAATGAAGGTGCACATTTCTAATCAGGAAGAGTTTTAAACACTATATATTACACCTAAGTGTGCAAAACACAAAGTCTGTAGGTGCTAACAATAAAGAATTAAATGGGAGCACAGACCTAGAATATAGAGTGCAGTAAGCAAGTGATTTTAACTTACACTTGAACACAAGTGAATATGCTCAGTTCCACAAAAGGAGTCCAAGCAGTCTGTGCTAGGGAAAGTAGACACACCCCAGTCACCCGCAGCTGAAGGGGGCGGTCATGATGAACTAACACACCTGTTTAAACTGGAACAATCTACTTGTCTGACTCCACTCCTGCTGGGTCACGTTCCCAAGGCAAGCTATGGGGACAATTACTCAGATTAGGGTAAAGACCTGTTTGTAAACAAGTTTCAACAAAATTCTCATTCCCCATTCTGGTACTTCTCAAAGCAAAAAAAAAAAAAAAAACAAGAGTTTGCTCCCTAAATTACATCATTGAAAACTTCTTCTAGTGTTGAGGCAGTGCATGTCCTCAATGGATTCATATATCACAATCCTAAAGAGTTACTGAACATTCCAAAAAAAGGACAGTATTTTGAAACTTAACTGGTTACTGTATGAATTAAGTATAACAGTATGTGAATTCATAGTAACTCAAACAGAGACAGTGTTACCTGTTCTAAACGGAAATTTCTTCTCTAATAGCCAGAGTGAACCATGAAATGCCAACCCTCCCTCCCCTACTTACTTCTTTTCTGCTGGGATATAATGCACATTCATGTTGGCATGTGGCATAGCATGATGGTGACGAGGCCTCTCATTGGCTGAAAAGGCTGCATTGATAGCAAAATGCTTCACGTACGATTCCAAAATAGTTATGATGTTGGTCTGGCATGGAAGTTTCACTAACTGTTAACAAAAACATAAATATTTGATGTATACATTCCATTGGATAAACCATATATTCCAAGAAACAGTGGTCTTGTGTATGTCATGTTTGAAACTCAAAAATAAAGTCAATTGTGTATGAAGATAATTCTTTAGGTAAATGTGCTTTGAAACTCTCTGACTTTTCTTCTACTGATCATATCCTCATGTAGATTATAATGGTAATTTAAAGCTAATTAATAACTAATTTTAAAAATAAATGCAAGCAATGATTCTCAGCTTAGGGACCCATTAGAACCATTTGGGGAACCTCTAATATATCCACAGCTGCCACCCTAAACGTCACAGATCAGTTTTCACCTTAAGCTTGAAGCCCAGGCATCAGGACTCTGCAAAACTCTCTAGAAGGTTCTAACAGGCAGCCAGGGCTGGAAAAGACTGTGTACACTTCCATCAGGAGAACTTTAAAACCCAACTCAGTACAGAACCTGAGTTTCATTCCTCCAAGGTTCTCAACTTCCTGTGATTGCAGAATATGGCTCTATTACAAACCCATGTTTTATGTATTCTCCTTGTTTACCCGTTTCCTCCGGTTGATATAGTAACAATCATCCTCAAGCTTCTTCTTCAGAACTTCAGGGATTTCTATAGTTATTGTTCTTTCTTCCATTTCCTTTTTTGCGTGCAGCTCTGGTCCTTCCTTCTGCAATATCACAATTCCATTTTAACCACCTAAAACCGAGAGTCTACACCCAAAGAAGGACTAACATAAGCACAGCCTACAATGAAACAAACCAGTTAATCCTTGACATTTACACCAATAATGATGTCACGTGTTCTAATGAGAAATATATTAAAGGTCAAAAGTTAACTTGTTTTAGGGCACTAATGACATTGCAAATATTTATTTCTTTTCTTCCTAATTTAACTTTACCAGTGGGGTTCATGCTAACTTTGTATTCAGGCAAACAGAAGATGCTAAACTCTTGATACACAGCATTTAAAAATCAATCAGCATTATAAAAAGTTCACAATATCATTGGAAAGAAAGAGGTGAAATGATTTGTGGAAACATTTCATGGGTATAAAAAGCCACAGTAAAGTTTTACAATAAAAAGGGTTTTTTCCCCTTGTATATGAAGTACAATTTTATCGTATTTGGTTAAAAAGATGGATTTTTACAAAACATTTCACAACTAGAAAATTTTACCACCAAAATGTACGCCAAAGAGTTTTTACAATAAGAACTGTATACCACTTCAGTCTTTTCTTCAATATCACCCTCTTCACTTATTTCTCCATCCTTTTCTTCACTGTCAGAGGAACTGCTTATTGCTAGGTAAAACAAAAAACAGCAGGCAAACCTGCATTACTCACTTCCTTAACCCTCACATTCACAATTCTTTAGGGTGGCATGGGTGTCCTACTGCTAGTAATAATAAACTACTGTCCAGCATAAAGTTTAAACGCCGAACACAAATATCGGACCTTTCAGAATAGAAATTTATTTTGAAAAAATATAATACCAACCTCAAGGGGTGCAAAAACCACACAAGTAAATGATCTGCAAGTGTTTAGTCACCTAGGATCTCATCGTTCCCTGTCACATTCACAAGTGGAGCGAGGTACCAAGAAGAAAACAGAGAATGGCGCTCTAAGGGGTTACTGAAGACACTGAGAAGGCAGGGGTCATGTGCAAGACCCACTAGGTCTAATTAGGAACTTTCTGACTGCTACTTTAATTATCAAAAACAAATGGGCAAATGTTTTATGAAATGAGCTTACAATGTTCCCTTGTCTACAATTTCAGTGAATCTTTCCCCTCAATCCTGCAGTATAAAAGAACTAGGTAAAACTCCTTTTAACCAGAGACAATAAGTCAAGCCACTCACAGTTTTCATCGTTTTCATCTTTTTCGTCAGCAGGGAGGCTTTTTAAGACAGAGTCCACACCAGGCAACCTGCAGCGCTTCCTCTTTCTTCCTGTGCTTCTCCTGAAATGGATAAATACCACTGAAATGTTGACTGATATGGGTCTTGAGGTTAACAAAACAAAAAAAAATGCAGTAACAATAATTCTTAAGTATCAAAGATATAATTATATTTTAAAACATAAGTGGTAACCTCCATTTCAGAATACTACATGATAATCTCTCTGAAAGCACAGCAGTTATTTCGAATACAATAAAAACACTATTTGCTACTACACTTTAAATATGTTACATGACTTGATAAGCCACGTTTGTCAGATTTTTAAACTTTTCTCTGACAAAAATTCTAAACCTTAAAAGAATAACACACTGAGCAAAATTCATGTTTTTGGTATTCTTACAGGCGAGCTACAGCTTTTTTGGCCAATTTCCGCTGTAATCTCCGATTTTCATCAGTGTCACGAAGGACATGATCCTCTGCTGCCCATCTATCCCAGCTAAAGGAACAAAAGAGGAAAAGAGTGTAAAATTCAGTATTTTAGTTTGACATGAAACAAATGTTAAAAGCACCACACAGGAACAGATGTGTCTCAAAATTACTTACCTTTCAGAAAACTATTTAAATATTTTAAATCACAAAGAGAGAAACCACAACTCATTCAGACACAGAAGCAATGGGAGTCTCCAAAAGCACCCATAGAGACTCCAAATACAGTCGACTCAGAAGTAATCATTTTTCAGAGTAGGCAAGGTTTGACAAAAAAGCAATAACAGGAAATGAAACTTTCCTAGGAGTGTTTCTAAAACTTAACAAAGAAGTTTGCAATGTTCTTGTGCACAGATGATCAATTTTCAGTCCGGTTTAACAAGTACACTCACCTTCTGTTCCAACCATTAAAATGGATCAGATATTCTGGGATCTTTCTGCCTTTTTCGTCTTTCCCAACAATAACATCGACGATCTGAAATCAGAAAATATCGTCCACAAACAATAGAACATACAGAATATCAGAAGCTGGATTAGGAAAAGTAGATCATGGGCTTTTTTGTAAAAGAAAGGAAAGAATTCTCTCCTTTTTTAGACGGAGAGCTGGGCTGAAACATTTTTCCTTTCAATTCCATTTTTTCCCCTGAGTGGATGCCTCAAAATAGGAAACATCCCTCCAACCACCCCCTGATTGGTCTCTGAGTGTGAGAACGGGTGTAGCTTCTGAAGCCATTAGTCAGCCGAGTTGTCACTAACTGAGAGAGTCCCGGCCTGACAAGCGAGCCTCTGCCGATAGACCTCTGGGAGTTGTAGTCTCCTGGGCTCAGCAGGATCCCAGGGCCAGTTGGGCTCACAGATTCTGCCATCCCGCCTAGCGGTGTCCCCAGGGGGAAATTCGGGGGCAAATGAAGGGGCGTGTCACCCTTGGGGAGACTCAAGGCTGGGAGGGAGGAGGCACGGCAAACACAAACCCCGAGGCAGGGGCAGCGGGGGTGGAGCCCCAAAGTAAAACGTAAAGCCCGGAGGGGCGCTGGGGCCAGCCCCCACCTCCCACCTGCGAGACCCACTCTCTCACGCCACCTAGACCAGAGGAGCTGCTGATGTGGCTCCATTTTCTCCCAACCTCCGAAACTTAGGCGGACAGGCAGGGGACGAGACACGGCCGACTGAAAACCTAAATGGTGCAAGGCCCTGGAGGACACCCGCTCAACCTGGCTCTCGGAGAGTGGGTCCGGGCCTACGGGAGGGGCCGAGCCCACGCCACAACCGGCCCAGGGCAACGGCGTCGCCAGTTGACAGCCAGCACTGCGGTGCTACCTATGGATTAGGACCGGGGCCGCTCGATTAAGGCGTCGCGCGGGAGCCCAAGCGGCCCTAGACCGCACAGGACGGGGAGAGTTAACCTCCAGAGGCCTTGAGCAAGCGGCCTCCTGGACGCGCAGCCCCCGCCGCCCTCAGGTGCACCAACCGACGCCGCGGCTCCTGCAGCGCGACACCGCCAGCGCTAGGTTTCCTACAGCGCCGGCGCGGCCCCCGGCCCAGGGCGGAAGCGGAAGCGTCCCAGCCCCGACTCCCCATCGCGGCGCCCCGCGAGCGCCCCCTGCCGCCCGTGCGGGGCCGCGCAGGCCGAGGAGCCGCGAGCAAGGAGCGCCGAGCCCCGCCACTTCCCCCGCTCCGCGGCGCCGTCAGCACCCGCATCCGCGTTCGCCTCCCGTCCCGGGGTTCCCGGCCCGCGCCTCCTCCCTGCCCCTCCGCGGCGGCACCTTGGCATCGTACAGCACTCGCGCCTTGGTGGGGTCAGGCTCGAAGCACAGCACTTTCTCCCCTGAATGGAATTTAAATTTCATGCCCTCGCTCGCGCTCATTTGCTCATCGTGGCGGAGGGCGAGGCTCCGGGGCGGGCGGAGCGCGCGCGGTGGGGGAGGGGGATGGGGGCTGGGAGGTGGCGCGCGGCGGCGGGGGTGGCGGGGAGGGAGCGGGGACTGGCGGAGGCTGTGGCCGGCCCGCCCTCGGCCCCGCCTCTGCCCGCCCCGCGCCACCGCTGGACCTCGGAGCGGCCAAGCGCGCGCGCTCCCGATGATCGAGCGCGTCCCTGCGAGTCGCCGCCGGGCTCCCGGGTGGCTGCGAGTCCGGCAGCCCGCGGCCCCTCCAGCCCTCCTGGGAAAGGCGGCCGCAGCGGGCTGCGCCCACGAGGTCAACGTGCCGGACGCTCCCTCCCGGCTCCGGGGACCGGAGAACCTGGGGTGGGCACTGGCGGCGGGGAAGCTCCCTGGCTGCGCCGCCTTGGCCACGTTAGCAGAACGCGGTGGCTACCGCGGGCAGGACGTCGGGCCGGAGTCGGGTCTAGAGGGGCAGTTGCCTTGATTCGGGGTCGGGGAGGGGGGGGTGTGAAGCGTGGTGGAAGCGAGATGCAAGCACCGGGGTTAGAGCGGGGCCAGGACGAGCAGGTGGCAGCTCTGGAGCACGCCGGTGACAGCGGGCGAGCAGTGGGCGGCAAGGCTGATGGGTCTTTACCAGGGTCGTTAACATCTCCCGTCTCAGCTTCCCCCTGTGGTTTTCCAACACCCACAACTGGCAGAGATGCTCCCTGGAGGTCTGTCTTCTCCAACACATTGATAACTCCCTACAGCTGAGAGTTGTTCTAAGGCCGATACTAGCAAGTACCGACAGAGAGGGGAGGCTCAGGACGCATGGCGGATGCTGGGAAGAGAAGGGTGCTTCTTGAAGGGCAGACCTCTACAAACAGGGAAGATGGTGCTGGGTTTGTTTTCTTTTGAGGAGTGGAAAGCCTTTAGGCAGTGTAGCAGACTCATCTGTAAACTGACTCTGAGGTGGTGGTGAACTACCAGTCCTCCACACTCTGGGCTCTGTTCTTGCTTCCAGAAACGCACACTTGCCTCCTCCTTCACTGGGTTCCTGGTGCACAGCCTTCACGTTTGAGTTTGGACACAGGCAAGAGCAAACCCCTCGGGCTTCCCTAGACGATGATACACCCATCCAGGGATTCCCTCTCAGCCCTCTACTTACCCATTTCTTGCATTTACTGCCCTGCAGTAGAAGGACTGTTTACTTGGTCAATGTCTTTAAAATGCTCCACTCCTGAAGTTTGGGAAGGCAGGGCTGCAGGGAATCTCATCCAGCTCATCGTACATACTCCTGCTTGGGTGTTCAGTTGTGTCTGACTGCGACCCTGTGGACTGGAGCCTGCCAGGCTTTTCTGTCCATGGGATTTTCCTGGCAAGAATACTGGAGTGGGTTGCCATTTCCTCCAGGGGATCTTCCTGACCCAGGGATGGAACCTGCACCCTACATTTCAGGCAGATGCTTTACCGCTTAGCCATCGGGGAAGCCAGGCCTGCCAATGCATACTCTTGGCACATAATTAATTGATTGACTAGATTACAGACTTATGAAATAGAGAAGGAAATGGCAACCCACTCCAGTATTCCTGCCTGGAGAATCCCATGGACAGAGGAGCCCGGAGGGCTACAGTCCACGGGGTTGCAAAGAGTCACACACAGCTTAGCAACTAAACAACAACAACAGTTGTTGGGATAATACAGTGGAGAAGCCAGAACTGGAGCTATGATTCCTCTTCAGGTTGTGGTTTATCTGGGATGAGATCTTGACGATGGTGTTCCCCATAAATGGCAGGGGGACCTCTGGGCACAAATAATTGCATGTCATACTTAAGCCATAATTTAGTACTAATGTTTTTCGTTTTCTTGCTGGTAAATGGAGATTTCCTCTCCAGGCTCTAAGTTTTCAGAGCAAAACTTGGATGCTTTCTTTTATTTCTTTCCATTTCTACCCCTTATGTCCTTGAGCAATGCCTTTTTCCCTGTCTTCCTAAAAAAGTCCAAGAATGCACAAGGCTTCAGGATCCTAAAAGTTACAAATCCCACTAATGGGAGCACCCCCTGGCAGCCCTCATCCAGATTAGGACCCCTAGAGAGGTCTTCCTCTTGGGTTAAAGTCAAAGAACGTGGTGGGCTCTGGGATCTGGTCCCACACTTGTCAGTTCCTAATTTGTGTGTAACCTTGGACAACTGATTAGTCTCTCTGGGATGCAGTTTTCATAAAGTGACAATAATAGTGGCTTCTACCTCAGGGTTGTTTTAGGAATAAATCAGTCTATTCAGTGTATATGTCTTTGTGTAGTGCATAAGAAGTGATGGGTCAATGCTTGCTATTAATATCAGGCACTTCTTGAACACTTCTCCTTGTCCCCAGTTCATTCAACAAGTATTTATTGAGCCTCCTGGGTGCTGGATACCAGACCCACAAAGTTAAGATACAGATATGACCCCTGGCCTCAAAGAGGATACATTTCCGGAGGAGCAGAGCAGCATGCAAGCAAATACAAGCCTCGTGGGTACTCTGGTAAAGTTGCCCTGGAAGTGGACAGATACAAGGGCTTACCTCTCTCTAGGAGGAGGGGAGTGTCAGAAAAAGCTCCAGACTGGAAGTTCTCTTGTTAAACGATAAACTAAAGACAATTAAACATTTTAAGAGCAGAAACCTATTGGAATCTGGCAGCACCAAACCAGGTGTGGTTAGGAGAGCTACACTGTCAGGAGCTCCCCGAGAGGCTTTCACGGAGAAAAGGCAGAAGTAACGAGAGTGCTGATTGGCTACAGCATAAACCAGTTGGCTGTTTCTGATTGGTTGTCCTTAGCATCTTGATTTCATAACAGTGAGGAACTTACTTACAGGCTTAGATTTTGGTTTACTTACCTAGGCTGCCAAGGCATTAGGGCCACCTCAGTCTAATGGCCTCTCTGTTAAATTGATTAAACTTATTAACCCTTTTGGTTATCCTCTCATGCAGGAGAGATTGACAATTTGGTATTAGTGCCACTCAGTCACTAACAGTTAAGTTGTTCTTGTCTCATTGTGAAACTCACAGGTTTTGATGTCAGATCCGTGAAAGATCTGTTTTTGATGTTCATCTCGTTTTTCATCTTGTTTCTGTTTCTCTAAGTGCAGTGAGACCACCAGATACACTGCTGATGGCCGTGAACATGCATTTAAGACCATTGAGAGAACACAGCTCATCAGGGGCTCTGCAGTGCTGACTCTAGGAGGGTAACACCAAGAGCCTGAAGTATACACTTTAACCAGGGCCCCCATGAATCAAACCAATTGGTATCAAATATATCAAAGAATGTACCGGAAGGAGCATCAACCTGTTTTAGCCAGGTGGCTTGGTTAATTTATTGCATTTGCTCTAATACCAGAGGTGTTGATCCAGGTACAGCAGGAGATATTTGCTATGGCACAGACTCCTCCTTGTTCAGCCAACAAGTAATCTATGGCAATTATAGCATCTAAACCACCTTAGCGAGATAGTCTTGGGACTTTATTGTGTCACTATGGCCTTAGCCCCAGATATATCGATAGTGCTCAAAGTTAAGGGGCATTGTCTTCCTAGAGTTAACAGAGGGGAAATGAAAGTAGCAGGAAGGCAAAGGGATAAAGATTTCATGTTGGGGATGAAGATCTTGATCCATGATCTTCGGAGAGCTGTCTCCCTCAAGATGCCATCTGCTTCTGGGGAGGAACCTCCCTAGTAAATTTAACATCTCCAGCTGGTGTGCAGTTCCAAGGGTCTGGAAAAACCCTTTTTAAGCAGGGGATGTGTACCCAGGTTGAGTTCCCTGAAGTTTGGCTGCCATCTGGGTAGTGAGGACTTGGTATCATCCCTTCCAAGGAGGTTCAAGGGTTGTCATTGTTCTCAGTGATTCCAAATCAAAAGAGTGGGCGAAAACTGGAAACACTAGTTTGGAGAGTCATAGCAGAAATTTGAGGAAACTAAAAGAATTCAGGATCCGGTTCAGGTTACAGGTACAGTTGTTTCCTCTCACCTTTATTATTTCTATGTAGTTTTAATTACATATATTTATTTAAATTCTTGACCCTTAGAATCCTTTATTCCTAGTGAAAACTAAGAAGTAAGCAGTGTGGACTATTATCCTAGCATTCTGTAGATTGGCATGTTTATAAATACCTTTCACAATTGCTAGAAGTATATTCTACCTCTTCGTAATTTTTCAGTGTGGCACAAAACATGTTTACTGGTTAGAAGTGAGTATCTTTAGTTCCTCTACCAAAGAAAGCCAAAAGTGAATAAACCTGTGTTCAATAATTAATATTTCAGTATTTTATCTTACTGAAATATCTTACTAAAATACTGAAATATCTATCTTACTTGGAAATGATCTAGATGTTTAATGACTCATTTAACTTATCTCATACAACTTTAAGGTTTTAAGTTACCAAGACGACTTTGGAAACTAATCTTAAGTAAACATATTGTAAGGTATGATTATTGTTGAAAAGTACATTTTAAAACTTTTACTTACATCTCAATTTACCTGTTTGCAACAATTATGTTTAGATTACCCATGAAAATTTCATGAGACATTGAACAGCCAGCCATCATCTTAAGTTACCATTCTTGCTGACAAAACAGAGATTACATAACTTTACTTTACATTTACATAATTTAACATTAGTTAACTCTGGTAGAATAAAAATGTTCAACTTAATACTGATTAGTCTAAAGAGATGCCTGTTTTAATTAAACCAACACACTTAAACTAGCTTTCATTTACCAAAGATTATGCTAGACCACGTGAACTTGAAAAACATTTGGGTTGGTTTCTATATTTCTTAGCACACACTTGATCTATATAAATGTTTGTTTTTTCAGCCTATTAGAGTTCTCTACAAATTAATTTTGGCTATACTATCCAAAGGTAGGAAAATATCACACATCTATCATATACATAAACATACAGACAGATGCAGAGATCGTACAGGTTTTGTTTAACATTTTTAGCCATGGGATACATACAATAAGGCAAAACTCATTAGTTTATAAAAGAATGGTTGGATCTAAATTGTGTATCAGGGAGACAGAATAAGTTAAGGTTACTTGCTCAGATGGCTTATTTTTTTTACTGATATTAGTGGGGAAAAGTTTTAAGATTCTTCATTCACTCACTTTCCAAATACCTGCTGTTGCTGCTGCTTTTTCTTCTTTTTTCCTGATAAGCATGACTTCTCTGAAGTTTGCATTTCACGAGATGCCTCTGAGTTCCTAGAGAAAACCAGGTAAAACATCATTTACCTCTCACAGCTGTCCCTGGGAGGGAAAAAATCCATAGCCAATGTGTTTTCCTGCCAAAGTGAATTTGGAAAGGAAAGGACAACATCAAATTTCCCCTTCCTCTCTTACCCACGCTCCACAGATCCGGGAGATCTGACCTTGGTAAGAACTGTTACCTTTGCCAGGCTTGTGCCAGTTTGCTCATAATGCCGTCTGCAGGATTCTGAGCAAGTGGGGCGTCCCAGTGGGTCTCATCCTGGTCACTAGAAACCGTAAAGGAGGAAAAGTAACTCTCTTGACCCTTCATAGTGAGTTCCTGACTGAGACCCTTTTCTCTAGGGCACCTCGTAACTGGATAAGGTCATCTCAGATGGTTAAAAGTTCTCCACTGTGTGGAGAAGGAAATGGCAAACCACTCCAGTATTCTTGCCTGGAAAAGTCCATGGACAGAGGAGCCTGGCGGGCTGCAGTCCATGGGGTTACATGACTGAGCCTGTGTACACAAGGGGGGGAGGGAGATGGGTTGGTAGCAACAAACTGGTAGAACTAAAAAAAAAAAAAAGTTCTCCACTGCGGCCACTGTAACTCAAGATTATCTTTGCTAAAATTAACTTCATTAAAAAAAATTGTTTTTATTAATTTTACATTTTTTGGCTGTGCCACCAGGCATGCGGGATCTTCATTTCCCTGCAAGGGATAAAACCCTGGCCCCCCTGCATTGGAAACTGGGACTCTTAAGCCCTGGGCCAGCAGGGAAGTCCAGTAAGGTTGATTTCAAGACAACGTTTTATTAACCTGAGGCCTCATACCAGACCCAGTCCAGTTTCTAGGTCAAACCCAGTCCGTCCTGATGGCGAGTTGCATGACAATGTGAATGTACATAGTGCCACTGAACTGTACAGTTAAATACGGTTAAAGTGGTATGTTTTATATTATGTGACTTTTAACCACAATTGAAAACATTAAAACAAAAACAGGCCATCCTGGACCAGGTTTCCGGTTTCTTTTAGTAAGTTGGACTCTGTCTGTCCCCAGACCCATTTCGGTTTCTAAGTCGGAACCAGTTTGTCCCTGGACCCGGTCCAGTTTCTAATTCAGACCCAGTTCTTTGCCGGACCCAGTTCGCTATCGGACCTCGTTCAGTTTCTACGTCGGACCTGGTCTGTCCTGGCATAGTTTTTAAGGTGGACACAGTTTGTCCCTGGACTCAGTTCGGTTTCTAAGTGGGATCCAGTCTGATTCTGAGCAGTTTCTGGACCCAATCTGAGAAAAGAAACACACAAAGTCTGAAGGTCCAGGCTCTGAGAGGGACTCACCCGTCACCTCAGGAGGTGTTGAGTGGACCGCGCATCAAGCGACTTCACAGGTACCTCTGCCTGTTTGCTCACTGCTCCTGGGGGCTCCCGGGGCTTCTTTGGTTCCCTGTGCTGACACCAGAGCTGTTAAAAGGTGAACTGAGGTGTATTAAAAATGCGTAGAGTTTCTAAGCAAAATCAGCTAGAACTGGGCAGCACCAAACCGGAGTGGTTAGGGGTGTGCTGCTCATGGGAAGTGCGGGGGGTGTGGGAGGCTTTTAAAAAATTTATTTATTTTAATTTATTCTTTAATTGGAGCGAAATTGCTTTGTAATGTTGTGTTGGTTTCTGCCGTACAACAGCGCAATTCAGCCATAATTATAGCTCTGTCACCTCCCTCTTGCGGGAGTGGGTGGGAGGGCTTTTTATAGAGAAAAGGCATAACCAAAATAAGGAAATTAGTGATGGGATGTAGTTTCAAGTCTAGTTGGCTGCTTGGTATTAATTATCCTTAGGTTTCAATTTGGTAACCTTGAGGCATTTACAGGCTTAGATTCTTCTTTTGATTTGCTTATATCAGCCTCCAAGGGGTTAGAGTCACCTCTTTTGAATGGCCTCCTTGTTTAATTAATTCAATAAGTTTATAAGGTATCTTCCTCCTTTTCCAGGTTTTGGGTTTTGCTCTTTTTTGTTTTGTTTTTGGCAGGGCATTAGAAGATTAAGATAACCATCAAACTCTTATAACAGAATTTTTTAAAATTTCTTGTAATAGGTCATCTAGATTTGAGCTGCAGAGATCCCTTCTCTTGGCTGTAGCAAGGTATGTCCAGGTGCCAAATTTATGCATTGTTCACACGTGGCCTTTGGCTGGTCCAGGTGCGTGGCTGCTAGCAGAGCCCCAGTTTTGTGCAGGTCTTTGCCTTTTCACGTCCTCAGAGAACCATCCTCCCACCAGAGATGGATCGTAGGGCTGGCTTCTGGGTATACATTTGGAACAGCTGGGGAACTTTTAAAACCTATGGTTGCCTAGCGTAAAAACGTGGTTTCCAAAGCCCCCAGGTGATTCCAATGTGCAGGTGGGGGCGAGGACCACGCCTCTTGCAGCCACTGCTTTTGGGCATGTACAAGGGTTACAGTCCCACCAATAAGAAGTTTTCATGGTGAGGGAAAGTGCGGGGGTGGGTGCATCTAGAAGGGAAGCTTCCCTCCCCCCTGCCCTCCAAAAGAGATGAATGTGATATAAATTCTCCTTTTACTCACTGGGTTTTATTACCTGGGCGGGAGTGTCGGTTAAATGCTGCAGTCAGTCTTCCTCCGTGCTCTGAGAATGAAGGCAAAGCCTCAGGGAGATATCAGTCAACTGGGTCCTTGATACGTTTTTGCGTGTGACTCCCTGAAAGTATCCAGCCCCACTGCCTGACTCCAGGCTTGTTATGCTGTAGACTGGTGCAACCAAAACTATCCTGATCACGCCTCTTGTGCAGTTGCAGACAGTTAAGTTTTTGGCACCTAGCATGATCTTTGTACTCATTTTAATGTTATTGCTGAAATGTGCCCCCCCCAGAATGCATTTAAAAAAAAAAGGGGGCATAAAGACATAACTGATGGTGAATTCGAAGTAGTCCTTCAGTGTATTCAGGGTTAAATAGGCTTTGTGAATGAAGGGTAAACCTAACAACCATTTATGATACAGTTGCAATTGGAATTTGCTCTTTTATGTTTGGAGAAAAATTTGAATGCATATCTGGAACAGCCTTTGGCCTTAATAGTTTTGATGTTGCAACTTTTTCATTATTTTTGTTTCTAGTGATATGCAGACTTGCATTCTAAGAATGTGTTGTGTGGTTAAGGAATATTCTGATAAAAAGTTGTAGTGACTCTCTTACAAAAGTGGCAACGCGTCTTAATTCTTAATCCTCAGTTGCTGCTTCTCAGGTCAAGTAGGGAATGACCTTTGCTTCTTGGCTCCCACCCTTGGTGTTTCGAATGATATAGAGATGTCCTTCCAAGGTGAAATTCAGCTCTTTGCATGTGGTTTCATTATGAAGAGTTCCAGAGTGACACTGTCAATGACTGCCAGCCAAAACCCACCAGGAATACACTTTTTCAGCTTGAGTGGAACCAGTTTATCGCTTTGCTTCAGTCTGGGAGAAGGTGCACTGTGGGGAGCCTTGTTAGAGAACTTGGGCTTATGTTGAGTGATCTGGGGAGTGGTTAAGGAAGTGGAGCTTCGTTCTAGGGTTGGATGCCGTCTGGAAGAGGGGATCACACGACTGGGTATTTGAATACATCTTAACTGGGAGGGGGATCCGACTGGGGCTGAAGCTGTAACTGGCAAAGACACAGCTGTCACTTCTTTGCTTGAATAGGGACTGTTTTGTATTTTGGGTTTGGACAGTATTTGAGTTTTGTCTGTTCAGGCATGATTACAGAGTGGATGTCTTAGTGACCAAGGTCCCTAAAGTGGCCTTTTCTGCTATTCTGTGACATTGTTTAAGGCCAGGAGGAGAACAACCAGGCCCAGTTGTGAAGTCCTGACCAGCTCCTGGGTGTCAAAGGCTGTTTTTTTTCTTCTTTTTTTTTCCTCAGTGGCTAAGGTTTATTGGGGCTTCCCAGGTGGCTCAGTGGTAAAGAATCCACCTGCCAATGCAGGAGACATGGGTTCAATCTGTGGGTCAGGAAAATCCCCTGGGGGAGAAAATTGCAACCCACTCCAGTATTCTTGTCTGGAAAATGCCGTGGACAGAGGAGCCTGGCGGGCTACAATCCATGGGGCCACAAAGAGTTGGTCATGACTGAGTGATTAAGCACACAAGCACAAGATTTATTGAGTGTTTCTTCTGTGGTAGGCAGGGTACTAAGTACTTTACACTTCAGACTGAATTATGCCCACCAACTTATGAGATGGTATTCTGATTATACTTATTGAATCGATGTAGAAACTGGGGCCTGCATAGGTAACTGACCTGTCCAAGGTTGGGGTGTGAGTTCAGCCAGAGGCCAGAGCCCACAGTGCTCTTAACCACTCCTTCCCAGAAAACCAAAAGACTGTGCTTGGGCAATCAGACTTAAGTCAAGGTCACTTTATAAATAATAAGGCTATTAATATTTATGAGTCTAGCTTGAATTTGAAACAAATCACAAGTATGAAAAAACATAACAGCAGCACGTCTGCATTAGGAAACCTTTTAAAATTATGCTGTATAATGATACTTATTGACATGGACAATTATTACTGATATAGTAACAACAAAAAGCATTGCAGAAAGAATTTGGATTTCTGCTCACCCAAGGAGCTTTTTAAACCTGCAGTTGAGACCCCCTGTGACAAAACACTGATGGTGGGCTTCCAGCATCTGTGCACCCAAGAATTCAAACTCTTATTGAACAGCTTAAGCCTAGTGTTTTGAGGGGTTCACCGAGGCAGCTATTTGTCAGGCTTTCCTGTGGTGTGACCAAGAACATTCATGGCCAACACCCAGCTTACAGTTGGGTTCTGATGATTTCAGAGCTGTGGAACATGGCTGTTTAACATTCTCTATGGACTTTACCCTTATCTAGGTCTGGTTGGTACTTTTGAAGATGGCACACGTGGTTATATCAATCGGCAAGTTTGAGTAAAGTCACTGTTGGCATTAGATTTGTCCCCAGTAATAAGTCCAGAAAATTTTTTTTGTTTCTCAATCTTCTTAGTCAAGAGTGAATGTTCAAAGCTGAGGCTTACTCCTTGCAACAGAACCAGATAATAATAGCAGCCACTTATGAAGTGGCTATCGGAGAAGGCACTGGAGACCCACTCCAGTACTCTTGCCTGGAAAATCCCATGGATGGAGAAGCCTGGTAGGCTGCAGTCCATGGGGTCGCTAAGAGGCGGACACAACTGAGTGACTTCACTTTCACTTTTCACTTTCATGCATTGGAGAAGGAAGTGGCAACTCACTCCAGTGTTCTTGCCTGGAGAATCCCAGGGACGGGAGACCTTGGTGGGCTGCTGTCTATGGGGTTGCACAGAGTCGGACACTACTGACGTGACTTAGCAGCATGAAGTGGCTATGTGCCAGGTTCTTTATGTGTCATTTTCTTTAGCCCCATAAACAGTCCTCCAAGGTAGGTACAATTTTTTTTTCTGGCCACACCACATGTCATGCCGGAATTTAGTTCCCTGACCAGGAATCGAACCTGTACCCCCTGCAATGAAAGTACTGAGTCATAACCTCTGGACTGCCAGAGATGTACCCTAAGGTAGGTACTATTATCTCCACTTATAAACAATAAAACCAAGACTCAGTGACCTTTAGGGACTTGGCCAAGGTGGCATGCCAGGAAATCTGTCTTCCACTCTGATTGCAGTTCCCATGTCCTGCTATTTTCTCAGTTTACTTGTTAACTTCCCATTGAGTTTTACAAGCTTTGAAAAAGGCATGCAAAAGTCTAAAGAAGTTTTAAATGTCTCTTGTCTTTATGCCGTCATGTGATCTCTGCTCTCTGCACCTGTGACATATCAAATTAGGGCTTGCATAGGGAATATCATTTGCATGAAAAAAGACCCTGAGCTTACAGTCATAGAATCATTTCAGTCTTCAGGATATTGAGTCATACCAGCTACAATTGCCAGATTATGAGTCTCCTTACAGTTAGAATTTCAGAGAAATTTACAGAAAATAGTTTTATACAAGGGCCAAAATATCAAATCAGGTTTTCTTAATTTGACCTAATAATGAGAGTCTCCAAATGCCAAGACCTCTGAAATATTAAAACCTAATTGAAGTTTGCGTAAGAATTTCAACAGAAGCATTGAATGTTTTATTTATCTCAAATTTGTTTTACTTAAGGCTCATGTGATGTTTCTGAGTAAAATAACTATATTCTTGACTAATTTTAATAAAATGACAGTGTTATAAATAATAAAATCTGCTTCTGTCAATTATATATTGTGAATTGGTGAACCTTGACTGGGGAACAGAATTCATATAAGCTATAAATTTTGCTGTTAACCATATTCTGAAACTTATTAGTTTCTTGATCATTTAAGTGTTCACATTCCAATCAGTGGATCTAGAAGAAAAGCAGTGTTCTTTGGTTTTATCATGTTTGAAAAATGACCCTTTAGTCCCTGTAATTAATTTGTTTTTTAGGTGTTTGAAGAGAGAATGGTAAAGAGAATTGAGGTACAGTAAATATTTATTATTAGCTTTAAGTTCTCCCAGGAGTCATGGCTGTTGGTTTACTTCCCCTTTCCTCAAATCTGTGAGTATTGTTTATAAGATGTCATGTTGACATTGTTTTTAAGACTCTAAGGCAGAGAAGACCATATGAGTATATGATGAAAAGTGGCATGAAAAAAGTGGCATAATCATCAAATTAAAAATCATTGGCCTAGATTATCCTATATTATACTAAAAATGGATACTTTGGGCTCAAAAGTAACTGAAAATTATTTTCATATTTTATTTTTCAGAGATTAATTACTACAAATATGATATTTAAAAGAACATTCAAAATTCTAGAGATGTTCAGTGACACATAGGATTCAGCCTCCAAACTCTATGTACACAATACTCTCCAATGAGGATTATCATTCACAATGATGATTCTGAGGTATTGTCAGATCTGTTTCCATGCTATCCAAAAGATAGGATTCTTGGCATCATTGTCATGTAGATTATGTGGCAGTGACTATATCTGTTAGCCTCACAGGATTTGCCATATTCCTTATTCTGGGAGAAGATCGCTCTTTTTGGTCACAGGCTGGACACATGACTCAGGGTTGACCCAGTGTAGTAGTATCTCATCTCCCCACCAAGGTATTAGGCAGAAAACCTTCATCTCAGTTGTTGGTCAAAGCCAGATAGAACCATTCCCTGTTCTTTCTTGCCACTTGGACACGGAGAGAAAGCAACTTAAGCAGAAAGGAAGCAACTAAACTGGGACTAGGGTGACATCTTCCCCACCTGATGGAGAGGTTGATCTTCATAACAGTGTACGAAGCTAACTCATAAAGAGAAGCAGAAACAAGTTGAAATCTTAGTAGGTAAAGTGTCCTGATGATGATGTTTCCTGAATTCTCAGCTTCTGCAGTTTTTTCCTATGATAGCTGGGTAGCTCACTCAATCTAAGGCAATACATTCTTTTTTTCTTTAACTTGGGTTTTCAGATGGGTTTCTGTTACTTGCAACCAAGAGTCCTAATGAATATAACAGTCAATATGCTAAGAACTTGCTGATGTGGCCACTATTTTATATGTAGCAAAGGTGGAAAAGTAAGTCAAGTTATTTAAGACATTTTTTAACAGAGTTGGAAATTAATATGAAGGATTTATTCCACAAACCTTGTACCAAATTTTATTTTGCATTTTATTAGCATCCACTTGAAGTTTTAATAATGAAAAATAAGTATTAGCTGTAATAAAAAATAAAAGAAAAATAAGTATTAGCTGTAATAAGTATTCTAATCTCATCTTGGGTTTGCAAATGCTTTTCTGAGTGTGGTAACACTCATTCCTGACTTGCGCATACTGTTATGTAATTGTTGGTATGTCGCAGGAGGAGGCTAGAAAGGATGGTGAAAGACCAGTTCTCAACTAGGAACAGAAAGATGCAAAAGGGACGAAATGTGAAACTAATTCTGCTTTTCTTTATTCAATATTTGGTTTCCATTGGAGGAAAACTAGTGAATCTGATTCTCAGAAGGGCTGTAACTTACACCTGGTGAAGTTGCACAGACAAGATATGAATTGTTTTGTGGCTATATAAACATGTGACTAAAAAGAGATTGGACTTTGATTAATGCATTAGATGGTCAGACCTGCAACCCTAGTTCTTCATGATGATACTTCCCCAGATGGCCACCTCAGCCCTACTGATGGGGCCAGCTGTGACCTGCAAAATCATGACTCCAGACACTTTACTCCCAAGTGTCAGACTCCTGTCTCTAAACTGCCTGCTTGCTCAGCCCTGTCAGTAATCATACACCAAGTCCTAGCACTTAAATAGCTATCCAATGTATATCTTTTATTCCCTCCAAGCTGCTACCACCCTCATTTGAGTCATCTCTTCCTGTGTAATGTGACCTCCTTGAGAACTCCTCTGTATCTTCAGGGCCTTGCACAGTTTCAGGTACACCATCGTTTCTCCAAAAATGCTTGTCAAGTGAACTAATCAGTCGGTCAGTTAATTAGTGAATGTTCAGCCTTCAAAGGTCTCAGAACCTAGAATTGTTCTTGGTACACCTCAACTGCTCCAGAATTGCTTGTTGAATAAAAGAAAAAAGAATCTTTAGCCTTCAAAAGTCATCTTGATCTCAATTTAATTTAAATTGAGACTGTGTAATAGAATATTACTCAGCCATAAGAAAGGATGAAAATTTGCCATCTGCAAAAGCATGGATGGACCTGGAGGGTATTATGCTTAGTGAATTAAGTCAGAGAAAGATGAGTACTATATGTTATCACTTATATGTAGAATCTAAAAGATAAACAAATGAATATAACAAAACAGAAATATGCTCGTAGATATAGACAGCAAACTAGTGGTGACCAGTGGGGAGAGGGGCAAGGTAAGGGTAGGGGATTATAAAATATAGGCAAGATACAAAGATGTCCAGCACAGGGAATATAGCCAATATTTATAACTTTAAATAGAGTATAATCTGTAAAAGTATTGAATTAACATATTGTACACCCAACTAATACAAAGATGTAAATTAACTATACTTTAATAAAAATTTTAAAATGTAGATAAATGACACTAATAGCTTTAATAGAAACCCAAGTCTATATATTTTTGTTTTCCTTTTATTTCTCAAAGTATAATAAAAAGGCAAGGCCTAAGCAAGAAAATAGAGATAGACATATTTTGGTAAAAGTTACATTGATACTCAAAGTGGAAATCACATCCCAGAAATTTATCAAGTATTAACTGTTCATCAGGGAAAAAAATTCAAAGTTACATTTTTAAAAAAAGAGGAATTGAGTCTTAAATGAAGCAGGCTACCCAGGTAATGAATATTACAGATGTGAGAATTAAAAAATCATTGCAGAAAAAAAAGGAACGTAGAACACTGCACTTAGCAGTAAATTTGGAAAGCTCTTCCTCTGAGATTGGAGAAGGAAATGGCAACCCACTCCAATATTCTTGTCTGGAAAATTCCATGGACAGAGGAGCCTGGTGGGCTACAGTCCATGGGGTCACAAAGAGTCGAACATGAATGAGACAAGAATGCCCATTATACCTCATTCCTATTCAGTAGTGAGGTACTAGCTGGAGCAATAAGGCAAGTAAAGAAGTGAAAGAAAATGTTTGAAAAGGAAAAAATAAAGCTATTATTATTTTTGAATGACACTTATCTATGTAAAAAAGAACAAAACTAACACTCCATCTGTATTTGAGCTATAAGAATTATTTAATAAATGCATTTAATAAGGTTACTGCATACAAAATCAGTTCTATTTCTATGTGCCAGCAATAAGCAAAAATGAAATTTAAAATACCATTTACAGTAGCATCAAAACTGCCCAATACCTAGAATAAAATCTAATAAAAGGTGCAAAAAACACACTATTGTAGCCACATGTTCTGGGAAACAAACTCACTCAGAAGGACAATGAAGATAGTGGAGTGCAGTTTATTACACTGGTGAGCCCAAGGCAGAGTCTCCTCTTGGCCAAGGACCCCGACCAGTTTTTGTGAAAACCTTATACACCCTAACCTTGCACAAGCCCACCTCCCCAAATTCCCTGACAATCAAAGTTAACCCGTGATTCATATGCCTTAAGCCTAGGTAGTTAACAGTGGACAATTATCAATAGGCCTGTGGTCATACCCCATTAAACATAATAGAATGTATGATTCTATTTGGTTACACAGATAATTAGGGTATTCTTTTAGCAATGGAGAGCCCTGGGGCTCTTCCTTCTAGGGGCCTGATTTTCCAGTTGGTATGTGGTTTCCATAGATACTGGGCATATAGCTCAAAGTCCACAGTCCGGCCCAAGATGGAGTCCTGCTTTCAAGATAGAGCCTATTCTGTTTCCTCCTTCAACACCATTATTGAGATAAACAGACCTAAATAAATGGAGGACTATATCATGTTTATAGATTGGGAGATTCAATATTGTAATTTAGTTCTCCCCAAATTGATCTATAGATTCATAAATACAGTGCACTCCTAGCAGTGTTTTAAAAAGTTGATAAGTGGATTCTAAAATGTACATGGAAATGAAAAGGGCTAGAAACAGTCAAGAATATTTTGAAGAATAAAAAACCTAGAGGAATTAGAAGATATTGGATATCATGACTTATTATAAACCTACAGTATTTAAGATACTGTGGAATTATGTAAGAATAGACAAGCAGACAAATAGAATAGAGAGTCCACTGAGAGACCCCCACATGTCACTTGAATTAAGTAAAAGCAGTTGTTTGAGTGTGGTGGAGCAAGGATGGTCTTTCTAATAAATGATGCTGAGTCAACTGCATGTTCACATGAAATAGGTATCTTGATCCCCTAACTCAGCCATCTGCAAAACCAATCTCAGGTGGATTGTAGACACACATGTGAAAGGTAAAAACAATAAAATAGAAGAAATCTTAAGAAAATTTCTTCACGACTTTGGAGGTAGCAAAATGCTTTTTAACACAAAAAGCACTAATTAAAAAGAAAGCGTACTACATTGAAATTAAGAACTCTTGTTCATCAAAGGTCAGCATAAAAATACTGAAAAAAACGTGGTCAGTGTGGGAGAGGATATTTGCAAAGTGACTGACTTCAGCAGGTACATGCAAATTACCAAGATTTTATCATATGCCTGCAAGTTCTTTAAATGGAAATGACCCATGGCTGATTCTTCTCGATGTATGGCAACAACCACCACAATATTGTAAAGTAATTAGCCTCCAATTAAAATAAATAGATTAATTTTTAAAATAAAAAAAATGGAAATGACAGATAATGCCAAGTTTTGGCAAGACTATGGAGCAACTGGGACTCTCATACCTTGCAGGAGGGGCTATAAATTGAAACAACTACTTTTGCAAATTGTTCGGAAGGCTTCAGTAAAGTTTAACATGCAATACCCTATGACCCAGCTATTATATTCCTGACTCTATGCCCGGCAGAAATGCATACATAAGTTTACCAAAAGACAAGAAGGTTCATAGTTGTTGTTGTTCAGTCACTAAGTCGTGTCCGACTCTGTGCCCTGTGAACTGCAGCACACCAGGCTTCCCTGTCCTTCGCCATCTCCCGAGAGTTTGCTCAAACTCATGTCCATTGAGTCAACGATGCCATCCAACCATCTCATCCTCTGTCGCCCCCTTCTCCTCTGACCCTCAATCTTGTAATAGCACCTAGACTATCAGCTATACAAATATTCAATTGTAGACTGGATACATAAATTGTAATATATTGATACAATAAAATATAGTATAGCACAGAGAACAAACAACAAAGGTGAATCTCTCAAGGATATGATCATTTTTCTACTTTTAAAAATTGAATTATAATTAATTTATAATATTGTGTTAGTTTTAGGTGTTTGGCAAAGTGATTTAGTTATGTGTATATATATGTATATAATTTTCCATTGTAGGTTATTACAAGAAATTGAATTCCCTGTGCTATGTAGTAAATGCTTGTTGCTTATGTATTTCATGTATGGTAGTTTATATTGTTAATCCCATACTTCTAATTTTTCCCTCCTCCTTTCCCCTTCAGTAACTGTAAGTTTATTTTCTATATTTGTGAGTCTCTTTGTTTTATATATAGATTCATTTGTAATATTCTTCAGATATCAGATGTAAGTGATATCTTATAATATTTTTCTTTGTCTGACTTGAGTTAGTATTATATTCTCCAGGTCCATCCATGTTACTGCACATAACAATAGTTCATTCTTTTTTATGGCCAAATAGCATTCCATTGTGTGTATACTCACCACATCTTAAACCAATCAACTGTTGATGGGCAATTGGGTTGTCCTCCTGTCTTGGCTATGGTAAATAGTGCTACTATGAACATTGGGGTGCATGTATCTTTTTGAATTAGAGTTGTCATCTTTTCTGGATTGGGGGTGAGGTTGTTGGATAATATGATAGCTCTATTTCTAGTTTTTTTAAGGAAACTCTGTGCTGTTCTCCATAGTGGCTGCATCAATTTACATTCCCACCAACAGTGTAGGAGAGTTCCCTTTTCTCCACACACTGTCCAGCATTTATTATTTGTAGACTTTTTGATGATAGCTATTCTGACTGGTATGAGGTGATATCTCATCGTAGTTTTTATTTGCATTGTTCTAATAATTAGTGATGCTGGGCATCTTTTCTTGTGTCTGTTGGCCATCTGTATGTATGTCTTCTTTGGAGAAATGTCTATTTAGGTCCTCTGCTTATGTTTTGATTGGGTTGTCTGGCTTTTTTGTTACTGAATTATATAAGCTGTTTGTATAGTTTGGATATTAATGCCTTGGCAGTCACATCATTTGCAGGTATTTTCTCTCTCGAGGTTATTATTGAGTGAAGGAAGCTACATACTAAACAGTACTGGTGGATAATTTCATTTATTTACAGTTCAAAAATGGGGGGAAAGTATATAGTGGTTAAGAGCTGAGATAGTGTTTACCCTTGGGAAGAGGGACAAAAGAGGATATTCTAGGTTCTAGGAATACTCTACTTTGTTATGTGGTCACTGGTTCCTTTTGTGAAAAGTGACTGAGCTGTGCTGTACTTTAAAATTTTGTGTATGTCAATTTTAAAAATTACCTAGAGTTTGCTTATCAGGCATGAAAAATAATATGTCAGAGAAGAATTTTTAGAGAATGCTTAGAAATCAATAAGTAAAGAGATTAATGACCTAAAAGAAAAAGCCAGGCAAAGCAATACAGCACTTAACATGGGAGAAATTTGGCAGAAGCATTTGAAAATATGCATAACCTCATTAGTGTTTAGGGAAATGTATCTCCAAATAAAAATTTTAAATTTCACATTCTCAAGTTGGCAAAAATGTAAAGTCTAGATAATACAAAGTTCTGGTAAAGGTACTAGGAGATGAGATTTCTTACATGCTGGTAGGAGTACAAATGTGAAAAACCACTTTGGAGAACAGTTTGACCATAGATCATAAAGTTGGAGATGCACTATTTTTGATTCACTAGTTCCAATTTTAGGGAGCTATCTAGAAAAATTCTTAACTTTATGTAGCAGAGACAAGTATAATAAGAATGTTCTTTATAGAATTACTTGTTATTGCAAAAGCTTATGAAAATTATTTAAATATACAATAAATGGAGAATGGATAAAATATATAGCATATATTCATATAATAGAATACTACACAACAAATAAAATAGCATAGAGCCATTATATCAAAACCATAGTAGTTAGTAAAACATCATTTTAAAAACACATAATATTGTATATGATATTTGTATATAAATGCACAGAAACGACAAACTCATAATGATGGTTCTTTTTCCGGGAAAGGAGAGAAAAAGGATGAGGGAAGGGGCACATATCAGGGAGGGAGTTTTCCCATTGCATAAATGCGTAACTAGTGATTTTTTCTACTTAAAAATTACTGAAACAAATAGTACACAATATAAAGAATTTATAAAACTGTGTGGTAAGCATGCAAGTATTTGTTATATTATTTTCTATAACTTTCTGTGTATCTGTGATATTTCATAGTAAAATTTTAGCCAGAAGAAAAGGTGAAACACTGGGCTATTTTCCACAAAAGTAAACCTCTCTGAAAAGAAGAGCTAGTTATACATGTGTGTTGATGACACTTAACTTGATCAATATCTTGCTCCTACATTCAAAAGTACAGCCAAAAGCATTGGGGATTGTTTTCAGATGATAGTAGCTGACAGTTATACAATGCTTTCTTTGTCAGTCTCTTCCTTTTCCTGCTCCCTTCTTGTCATTCTGTTTTCTCCCCTTTGTTCCATATTCTACCCTTCCTACTTCTGCTCTTTCAGCCTTTAAAATTGTGAAATATTACATTTATTAAAAAAAAACTGCATACAACTTAACAAACTGTTGTGAAGCAAATGCTTCGAAAACCAAGACTGAGGTGCAGAAACATAGCATGGTCAGCCCCCAGAAAGCCCCATTATGCCAGATTCTGTTCTGAGAGGCACACAGAGGCAGCATGAGGCGAGCCTGTATTCCGCGCTAGGTCATTTGGTTCCAGAGTCTGTGTAATGTGTGTGTATACACATACCTTTCAGTTTCCTCATATGTAGACTGAGTAAGATATTCATATCTGATTCATAAAATTGTTGGAAAAGGTTAAATAATATAATCTAAAGTACTTATAACAGTGCCTGGTACATCTAATTCATCTCCTGCAAGAAAGTATGGGCCAGCAAACTCACAAACGGTGTGTGAAACAAAACACATGTACAGTTTCCTGATGTAATATTGAAATGAACACGTAAAAGTTTAGGAGAGGGCACACAGTTCAGAGCTTGAGAGTCCTAAAGAGACCTAAACCTTTCGTACCCCCAGTACTTTTACACAAAGGAGAAAAGTATATTTTGCAATGGATTTGTAGTATAAATTCTGCATTTTGGAAGAGATGTGCATCCTAGGAGAAACACAGCAACAGAGAGACAACAGAAATGAGAAAGAAGATTATGCAGTGTGGTCATTGCTGATCACTACCTCATCAAAAAAGAAATTAGTAAGCATCACGTCCTAGAAGAGAGACTAAGGAGATGAAACCACAGAAGCACATTCCTGGCCTCATGAAACTAGAGACTAGTTATATAGATGAATTTACAAACTCAGTGAAAAAATAATGTAATTATAAAGGAAATACAGAGGGCCAGAGGAGCAATTTCATGTCTGAAGGTCACAGAAAGGCCTTCTAAAGGAGAATTTATGCTGAAAGAGAATGATTGTAGAGGAAACATTAGTTGTGGAGCTGAACAGAAAAGCAGAGGCAAAGATTTAGAAGATGTGGCCAAAGCTGACTTTGCCTGAGGTCTAGACATCAGAGATCACTTTGGGGGCTGCTCAATGCCCAGTGTGGTCTTTCTGACCACAGTGGACAATGGGAAAATGTGGTCAAGTACATCACATTAGCTCGCCATATTTTCTAAATGCTTATGTTGGATTGTGGCTGATCTAAGTCACTTATCTAATGAACAGCTCTGGAACTTCTCACTGAGATTGATAGATTAAATGTGATAACGTTATAGTTTACTGTATTGAATCTTTTCTACCATTTTTTCATTGTTTATATCCCAAAGGAAAAAAATACAAATAATACTGGATTTATTTTATAAACAGAAAGCTCCTAGATTCCCTATAAAGACAGTGTCTCTGACCAAATAGAGTTGTGCTATCAAACTTCCCTTTTTTGGAAATCTTTAACAATTTTCATCCAACAATGTTTAAAAAACAGTTTTTAGGATTATAATAAACTGATGTCGTAAAATAGCACTTGGGACAAGTCATGCATTCTTTACTCATTGTTTAAACTGTGTCATTTCAACTAGACCTAAATATTAACTCACTTTTATTAGTTTTATAACATTTTCCAGGCAACTTTTAAATGAGAACTGATTATTTTGCAGATAAGTCTCTTACAGACTTGAGACCAATGGACCTTCCAAAAGGAGCATGAAAACAGCAAAATGTATAGTGTTCTAATTTTTAGGTTCTTTCATAAGTGAGGGTGATAAACTTATAGAATGGCCTATATATATATTTAAACTTACATAATTAAAATTTTATGCACCATTGACTATCCATATCAATGTTGTTTATCCTAAAATTTTAAGTTTCAAGGGGCAAAAAACTGGTTGATAAACTCTGAGTTATGTAATTATTCTGGAAGACAAATGGGGATAGTGGGCTTTAACATGAATTTGCTGGAAGAAATCAAAATAACATAAATCTAAAACCCACAACATCCCTATTTCTTCCTGATGGCCCTTACTTTAACTTTGAGGACACATTAATCCTTTTAATCTCATTTTCCATGTATAAACTTAAGGTAGTCATACCTATTACCTTCCAAATTAGTAGCAATCATCAACCTTTTAAAGACTTTATAAAGGCAGTTGTAAAGGACTAGGATTAAAATTTGGAGATAAAGGTCAGGTTGTACTGGACAAGCAAGCTAGTCCCTAGGAAGCTATGTTGTGTGAATGTGAAAGTCGCTCAGTCATGTCCGACTCTTTGTGACCCCACGGACTATACAGTCCATGGAATTCTCCAGGCCAGGATACTGGAGTGGGTTGCCTTTCCCTTCTCCAGGGAATCTTCCCAGCCCAGGGATCAAACCCAGGTCTCCTGCATTGCAGACAGATTCTTTACCAGCTGAGCCACAAGGGAGCCTTATGGAAGCTATGTTAGGTATGTTCTAAATTTCACTGAATATGGCTGCTCTGCCTAAGTGGCTTAATTTCATTTAGCAAGCAGTATATAGGCATTTTATATATACAGGCTTCCCTGGTATATATGTGGGCTTCCCTGATAGCTCAGTTGGTAAAGAATCTGCCTGCAATGCAGGAGACCCCGGTTCAATCCCTGGGTTGGGAAGACCCACTCCAGTATTCTTGGGCTTCCCTTGTGGCTCAGGTGGTAAAGAATCTGCCTGCAATGCGGGAGACCTGGGTTCGATCCCTGGGTGGGGAAGATCTCCTGGAGGAGGGCGTGGCAACTGGCTCCAGTATTCTTGCCTGGAGAATCCCCTTGGACAGAGGAGGACAGAGGATCTGGCAGGCTACAGTCCATGGGGTCGCAAAGAGTCAGACATGGCTGAGTGACTAAGCACAGCACACATATAGGCATTTTAATCATACCAGTTTATTAGTATATATGTATTAGCAGTATGTGTGGGGCTCCAAAATGATTTGAATCTTCAGAGTCCATTTGAATTGATCCTATTTCTGACATAAAGAGGTTTATTAAAAGGATTTAGGGGACAATGAAATAATTGAAAAGGATGGGAGAGTTAAAGTCATGCAGTTGCAACTGTACTACTAATTTCAGAGTTACACAACCATAGCCAGGATCTGGAGTTGCAGAAGGTTTGGTTGCCATAGCCACAAATGTCACTGCTTATTCATACCTGTGAAGCTGGAGAGAAGACCCTAGAAGATGGAGGCCAGCAGCCACACAGACTCATAGCTGTCTGACTGTTTGCAGCTTGCACAGTATTTTTTAAAATCAGTCACAATTGTTGACGTATATACATCACTATGGGCTTCCCAGGTGGCGCTAGTGGTAAAGAACCCACCTGCCAATGCAGGAGACATAAGAGACTCGGGTTCAATCCCTGGGTCAGGAAGATTCCCTGGGGGAGGAAATGGCTACCTACTCCAGTATTCTTGCCTGGAGAATGCCATGGACAGAGGAGCCTGGTGGGCTACAGTCCATGGGGTCACAAAGAGTCAGACACGACTAAAACTACTTAACACACACACACACTCTCTACTATATGTGAAATAGATAACTAATGACAACCTACTGTATTGCACAGCGAACTCTTCTCAATGTGCTATGGTGACCTAAATGGGAAGAAAACCTAAAAAGGAGGGCATGTGTGTATAATTAACTCTGCGGTACAGCAGAAACTAACCTAACATTGTAAAGCAACTATACTCTAATAAAAAGTAAACAAAAAGTGAATTGTTAGTCACAATTGGACTTTTATATACTATAACCCAAGGACTAAGTGATAAAAGCAACCACTGTTTACACATCTTGATATAAAATAATAATAGAAAGGAGGAGAGAGGAAAAGAAATTTAGTTAGTATATAAAGATACATACATAAAATGACAAGGAAAAAATATCTGTAGCTACAATATTCCTCAATTTGGCAACTAATCATGGGGTTATATTTGCTGTTTACAAATGTCTTTCCTTTTGCCTTTGAATAGTATTTCAGCTGGTTAGAATTGTGTATATGGTGAGATAATGTCACCCAGTATGGTGATGAATTTACCACTGCCATGAAAACCAAACAGGTTAGAATTCTAATCCCAGTTCTCTATCTTGGTGCCAAATACCGTTTTAGTCAGTTATGTGCAGAAAGCAACAACAACAAAACACTAGATATTTCAAGTACAAGGAATTTACTACAGAAAATTAGGTGCTAGAAAACTCACTGCAAACAAGGCAAGAGCTGAATTCAGGAGGGCTAATGGTTTAAAGATCACACCATAATCGCTGTGATTAATAAGTCAGGAAGCAGTTACTGTCTCTGTCACCACCACAACTGAGCCTCTTATTCATGGAGCTAGTAAGTAGACCCTGGAGTGTGGGGTGCACAGGTATGCAATTGCTCATGTTCACTTCACTTTTCAGACTCCAAAGCATCAGGAAGATGTCTCTCTTTATTTTAAATTTCATATACATACAGCTTACTGATGAAATCTAAATCATGTCACAAATCCTAGCTGTATGAGAGTCTGGTAAATGTAGTTTTTAGCCCTCTAAACCCCCATGAATTCAAAGTAGTAACAAAGAAGGGCATGAGGAAGTTCTGTGCTAGCACACTTATTATCACAGACATTTATGTTATTTCTTGGCTTTTGTCATTACACCCAGTCTTAAGAGGAGTATCTTTATGCACACACCATTCCTCACATATCCTAGGAATTGTATTGTTGGCTTAAAAGATAATGCGTGTTGAAAATTTCTATTAAGCACTGCTACTCACAGAGTGTGTTCTGCGGATCAGAAGTGTTGGCATCACCTGGGAGCTGGTTTGAAATGCAACATCTCAGGCCTCACCTTCAACCCACTGAACCTGAGACTGCATTTTCACAAGATTCCCAAGGGTTTGTGTACACATTTCAGTTTGATTAGTACCAGGATAGGGATTGTACATATTGAAATCCCAGTGGCAATATACGTATGGTATTCTCCCAGTATCTTCACTAAGACTGTGCTCAGTCTTCTTAATATGTTTCAAATTAATATTTGAAAATAGCATTTCTTTTTTATGAATGAAACTGAGCATCTTTTCAGATTAAATAAAATGATTTTACGTCAGTTTCTTTGAACATGTGTTATACATCGATTGAATTACTGGTCTTTTCTTATCAACTTAAGAATGTCTTTAATAGGAAGAAAATTAACCGATCATCTTTACAAATATTTCCCCCATTTTGTTGTTTTCCTTTTTTTTTTTGTTGTTGTTGTTGTTTTCCTTTTTGTTTATAGATTAATTTCCCTACAGAATACACACATATTTTTATGCGGTTGATTTTGTTAGTCTTTTGTTTCATAAATTAGAGATTATCGTCCTATGTTTAGAAAAACTTATTGCCTTGAGGTTATTTTAAAGATTCATGTTTTCTTTTGTGAGGATAAAATCTTTGATTGATCAGAATGTATTTTGGTGAGAGGTATGAAATAAGGATCTAACTGGATATTTAGCATTGATGACTACACATCAAGAATTCTTAGCCTGGCATTCATGAATGCATAGAGCACTTAAAGTCCTGAAATCGGGTGTGAAGTTGTGCATGGATTTTCATTTTTCTGAAGCAAACATCTGTAGGGTCCATTAGATTATTAAAAAAAAAAAACCTTAAGAACCATTTCTCTATGTGTCCATTATCCAATATGGTTTCAGTTACTTTCTGAATATTCATTACCCCCAAGTGTCCAGTCAGATCCTTCTCTTTACCTTCAGACGTGAGCATACCAAAGTTGATGGGGCCCAGGGTAATCATCAGAATCCTTATAAGAGAGCAAGAAGATCAAAGAAGAATGAGATGGAATGACAGAAGTAGAGATTGAAATGATGTACTTTAAAGATAATGGAAGGGGCCAGGAGCCAAGGAATACAGATGGCCTCTAGAAGTTAGAAGAGTCAAGGAAGTGGATTTTCCTCTGGCGTCTACAGAAGGCATCAGCCTTGCTTCAGGGACTTTGATTTTAGCCCTTTAAGATTCATACAGGCCTTTTGACCTCCAGATCTGTAGTGGAACACATTTGTCTTCTTTTAAGCCACTAATTTTTTGGTGATTTGTTACGATAGCAATAGGAAGCTAATACATGGTATACCACTGGGAAGGCAGCAACAAAGTAGCTCAAAGAACCTCACAGATTTGCTGGTCTCATAACAGGTGATATCATGGGCCCAGTTGATACAGCATCCAAGCCCGTCTTAATGGGATACATTTATGTAAAGTTAAAGGAAAAACGCACTGGACTTGCAGATCAGCTCTCTTCTGTTACCTTAAAATTGCAAACAACTGGGGCATTACTGAAAAAGAGGGATGAAACTGAAAGAGATGGAAATCCGTAGAACTTTGACTCTTTTTTCCCATCTGGCACTCTTGCCTTCTTTGTCTTTTAGATTCTCAGCACCTTGTGCCATACAACACCTTTCTGTCAATGTGTGAAATGTCTAGTTATGTCCCTGTTTCTCAAATAGGGGGAAAATGTAAGCAAAGATTCTCAAGCAGAAGGGAAAATGGCAGTGAGGCATGCCCAAAGGTAAGAACACACTGAGCATTAGAAACCTAGAACTGAGTTTAACTTGGGGGCAGAGGAGAAAAGGTGGAGAAACACTAGCCAAGGCAGGTTTGAATCTAGCACGTGCAATATAGCCTGAATGTTTGTACCTCCTCAAAATTTATTTGTTATAAGCCTAATGCCCAAAGTGATGTTATTAAGAGGTGGGGACTTCGGGGAGGTGACTTGGTGATGAAAGCAGAGCCCTCCTGAATGGGATTAGTGCCATTATAAAAGAGGCTCCAGAGAGCTCCCTCATACCTTTCACTATGTGAGGACACAGGGAGGAGCCAGCAGTCTGCAATCCAGAAGAGGGCTCTCTCCAGAACCTGACCATGCTGGCACCCTGATCCTGGGCTTGCAGTCCCCTACAACTGTACGAAATACATTTCTGTTGTTTATTAGATGCCTGGTCTGTGGTATTTTGTTGTAACAGCCTGAGCAGATTAAGACACCACCCAACTCTTGAAAATGGGCACCTGGTATAGCTTGGTCCCGTGCCATCTCACTCCCAAAGCCACACTGAGATAGTGTGACTGTGACAATATGGTCAGACAACCAGAATTTGTAAACCAGGGTCAACTCATAACTCCAGCCTCTTGCTGCCCAGGGGAATCTGTGGAGCTGAAATTGACAGACTCCTTTCAAGGCCACAGGAAAGAACCTTTAAGTAACACTTGCTTCTGAAGATCTCTTTCCTTAACCCCAGTCCCCTGCTCCTTTAAGCCAAAGAGTTCTATCATTCTCTAACTGTAGTCAAGGACAGCATTTGTTTGTTTTTAGAAGGCATTGACAGACAATGTTAGCCAAGCCAGATGCATTTTCATGTTTGGTGAAATCTAAATAGTAACAAAAATTGCTAAAGGGATGTTGAATTCAAAATGACTGAGGATAGTCATCACCACTGTGGAGGGGCCTCAGAGTGGTCATAGGTAGCAAGAATATCTAAGGTGACTTTGAATGGAGCTGTATGGTTGATCATTTTACAAATGAAAATGTGCCAATGTAGTCATGATGTAATTAAAAATAAATTGGTAAAGAAAATGTCTGTACTTGAGAAGCTGAATGTTGAGGAACTAAAGATAAAAAAGACCCCCAAACCTCAACATCAAGAAATAGCACTGATATCAACCCAGATAAAAGGAAGCAAATGATGCCTTTACATGGACGAGCATAATCTGCCTAGAGATGGAATATCAAGGGAAAAAGAGACATTAGATATTAAGATGACGAAAGAGTCTGGAGTAGAGTCAGGGCATACCACGAATATACAAGGAGAAGCAACTCTTATTCATCTTCATTCCTCTGGTTCTAGAACAGTTCCTTGTAATTATGCATGCCCACATGAACACACATTGCATCTGTTTTCTCTTATTCTATTATCATGTAACATATGATATAGTGACTCTGCATTATGGTATTTAAGTTATGGGATATTAAGTAAGCATCACTTAAGGACTTATCTCCTCATCTGGGAAAGGCGTTAGTATGTTTTTGGTTGTACACAGGATAGACGGATCATGTTAGGTGGAATTATGACCTTGTTATTGTGTTCGGAGATTAAGCATGGTTAAAGGAGATACACATTAGTGTCACGCTGACAAGGTGTGGCCTTGTGATGGGTGATTTTATATCAACTTGACTGGAACATGAGCTACCCAGATATCTGGTTAAACATTGCTTCTGAGTGTGTCTGTCAGAGTGTTTCCAGAAGAGATTATATTTAAATTGGTGGACTGAATAAAGCCTATTGCCTGTCTGAGGTGGATGGGCATCATCCAACCAGTTAAGGGTCCGAAGAGAACGAGAAGGTGGAGGAAGGGGGAATTCTGTCTCTGCCTGGCTACTTGAGCTGAGATATCAGTCTTCTCCTACCCTTGGCCTGGGACTTTCACCATAGGTACTCTGGCTTCCCAGGCCTTTGGACTCAAATTGGAATTTATACCACTAGATTTCTGGATCTCCAGCTTTCAGATGGCAAATCCTGGGACTTTTCAGTCTCTATAATTTCATGAGCCTTATAATAAATCTCATTTTAGATCTCTCTTTCTCACCTTCTCTCTCTCTCTCGAGATAGATATCTAGCAGGAGGTTTATTATAATATTTCTGTATATATATATATACATATGTACCTCCATATTCATTTCCCCTATTGGTTCTATTTCTCTGCAAAACCCTGACCAATATAAAAGGAATGTATAAATACTACTTGAGCTTTTATAGTCATTGTGGCCCCTGTGTGTCTATTACTATTCCCATACCATTAATTCATTTACTTCTTAGAATCGAATCAAATTCTCAATGAATCCTTTTGTTAATTTCATAAAAACATGCCTTAAATGAGTCACATTCCATTGCCCTGACTGTAAGCCTAATGTACACATATGGAAAATAAAAAATGATGTTGATTAAAAAGTAAAGTATAACCAAAGAACTGAGAGAATCAATCAGTAGAGAAAATAGGGAAGTATTTTGGACACGCTAGCACTTTGTGCAAATGTGATCTGTAATTACAGTATTCAGTCTCATGTGACAGGCTGAGACTGAGTTCCTGAACTGCTCTTGGTGGTGGGTCCAGTTTCTGTAGCTGAGTCGTTGTCCCTCACAACCTTTTATTTTGTTCCCCTTAAGGAGGGCCTACTTCTTTCTCCTTGGGAGTGTTGATGGATGTGAACTGGTCCTTTGTATTATCTTACAATGTGTCCTTCCTCATCAGTGCTGCCAATTTACAAGAAGATACGGAAGCTGAGGTGCCTACCAGCATATTGTGACCCTAAGTTTATTGAAATAAAAAATGATAAAAGGCCCAATGTGTCCTAATTCTGCCATTAATTATGCTTTTGTAGCAAATAATTAAAGGGTCTTATGAAAATGCACAGTTATTTGAGAATTAGAAATAATTCATTATCGCTGATAAACTTTTAGCTGGAATTGTCTTATCAGGTTTTCTACGCAGTTATGTGGAACTGTGTTGTGACAATGGAGATAATAAATGCATAAGTATTGATAGTGAGAACAATGAAGAGAATGTCTGGAATAAGAATGGCAAATCTAAAGCATGTGTGTTCTCCTCTTTCACTTCCCAAACCTGTGGCCAACATCAGACTCTTACCACTTTAAGCCAGATAGAACAGCAGAATCCTCCTCAACACAGAGTTCTAGGAAAACACTGCATGTTCATTGGTGTTGACCAAAGACTTGAAGCCTCTTGTCATGTCCAGGAAAATGTAAGGATATCAAAGTGGAGGAACATAGGCAGGGGTGACAGGAAGAGGCTGAGGAGCTGCTCAGCATGTTATTGCAAAGGGACGCAGTACAGTAGCCAACTAGGTGATTGCCTTGCCATATTCATAGAGCCAAAGAGCATCACTTCTCAAAATTTAAGTATCAGTACACAGAAATCAGCTGGGGATCAGAATCAGCTTCTGATTCGATAGGTCCGCACTGGATCCCATGATTCTGCGTTTCTAACAAGCTGATAGATGTTGCTGACATTGCAGGTCCAAGGATTGCATCTTGAGCAGTGATGATGGGAATTGACTTACAGTTATAACTCGTCTGTTGGGCACAGGACTCTGTGCTCTTCCTCTGTGTTGTAGAGGAGAGAGACTAGAGTAGCAGTCAGAACACCCAAGTTCAAGTCCACTGCTTATTTTGTGACCTAAGTCTTTAAGGCCAATTTTTCTTATTTGTAATATCAGAACAGAAATACATACCTTATGCACTACTCAGGGGATCAAATAGTTATCTTTGTGTGATATTTAGAAAGGGCTCATTAAGTGTTAGTTAACTCTGAACCCATCACAATCACTAGTATTCCAAGAAGACTCAGAATTTCTGGCTACACACCACCAAAGTATCTGGAAGAAAAATTTTATCAGCCTTCCAGATGGCTGTCGACATGATGCCAAGCATCCAAATATTTGGACTGCATTCAAAACATATTCGACAAAGCATTTTTCTCCCTTTCAGATGGGTGTTTTGGCCTCAAGAAGACAGAGTGAGGGGATTTTACGTAGAAAGATGTTATCTATCTAACTTCACTGGCTCTTTTGTATACTTTGGAGCAGCTTACAGACATCGAGGAATGGTAATGCACGCAACATGGATAATCTCAATTTTCAGAAAGCCTTTGATAATGTTCCATCTAATGGGCTGCTTAAACCCAAGACAGCAGGGATGCTTGATAGAACCATGGGAAAAGGAAAAATTGGCTAGAGAACAAAACAAAAAGTTTAGAATAAGACAGAATGGAAAATAGATAGAAGATGGGATTGCATTCAAAGAGCAGGGAAAGAAGTCCAGATGTTTGCATTGTGACTGTGACATAGATTGATGTGCAAGCTTCCCAGGTGACGCTAGTGGTAAAGAACCCGTCTACCAGTGCAGGAGACTTAAGAGATGCGGGTTCATTCCCTGGGTTGGAAAGATCCCCTGGAGACGGGCATGGCAACCCACTCCAGTTTTCTTGCCTGGAGAATCCGCATGGACGGAGGAACCTGGGGGGCTACAGTCCATGGGGTCGCACAGAGTTGGACATGACTAAAGCAACTTAGCACATGAGCTACAGGAGAAGAGGCAGTTAGGACTACGGCTTTACCATACAAGAGCATCAAGCCTGATGGTGATGTGAACTTTATATGACACTCTTAACATTATAAGGCCTGCATATTAGACTAGAAAGACAGTTAAGGATGCTTGAAATGATATGAAACCACTTCTGATTTAAGAATTAAAAATAGCCAGCTGCAGCACAAGACTTTTAGTAGAAATTTTGTCTTTAATTATTTTAACCCTGGGTGAATAATAAAAACATATTCTTTTAAATCAGTGGTTCTCAACTAGGGGCAATTTTGCTTCCCCTTGACCTCCAAGGGCCATTTGGAGATGTGTGGACATTTTTGTTTGTCACATCTGAGGGGGAGGCTGCCATCTAATGGGACAAGGCCAGGGATGCCACTAAACAACCTACAGTTCACAGCACAGCTTCTTAGAGTTTTGCAGCCCAAATGTTAACAGTGCCAACATGAGAAACCTTGTACTCTGAAGTGCACAGGAGGGAAGAATTCACAAGAGAAGAATGTTCTGTACAAAGCATCTGCCTGAAAAAATCCTTTGTTGAATGAAGTACTCATTATCACTGAAGAAAAGTGATCTAATATTAGAAACAGGAGAAAGAGGGGAGACAGAAGAAGAGCAGAAATATAAGGAGAAAGATTCCTTCTCAGGCAAAAACAGCGAACAAAAACATTTAACCTTTGCTGTGAACTTTTGTGTCCCCCTCAACTGGTGTTCCTCTTGGGTCTTCTGCTTAATTCACTTCAAATGAATTGGTCTGGAGTTTGCTACAGAACAGGATCCATAAAAAACATCTGTTACATTCTGGCATGCAGATGTTTGAGTCTGTACATGCCAACCAGTCACTTACCGACATCATTCTCTTTTAGAGAAAAATGTAGGTTCAATGAGAGAATGAAGAAGGTAGTTGGAACACAGAAGGAATTCCAAAAGTTTTAAAAATGTATAAAACTGATTATTTTCCTTTATTTTATGTAATATAAGAAAAGAAAGTAATTTCTCTAACTAGATGTTCCTAGAGGCACATTAAAAATAAAAACAGGCCTGCTTTCAATAACCACATTCTAGGACCAGTGAAAGAGGCAGCTACCATATGGTGTACATGGAATGATTTCAGGGGTTCTGGAGAGGACTCCAGGCCCTGTTGTCCACTCTAACTCTTGTCATTTCACCCTAATGGCCACTTTAGAAGTTTTGCTTCCTATCATGCCACAAAACATTCTAATCAAGGTTCCTCAAGCAACTTACTCAGCTAACTCAATTTATTAGTTAACATGGTGTGTGTGCTTAGCGGCTCAGTCATGTCCGACTCTATGCAACCCCATGGACTGCAGCCCACCAGGCTCCTCTATCTATGGGAATTCTTCAGGCAAGAATGCTAGAGTGGACTGCCATGCCCTCCTCCAGGAGAATCTTCCCAACCCAGGGATCAAACCCAGGTCTCTCACATTGCTGGCAGATTCTTTACCATCTGAGCCACCAGTTAACATGGAGATGAACCAGAATAGAATGGAACATAGCTCATGAGTTGAAGAGAAGTGGGAGAAAAGAAATCTTGCTGAAAATAGATAGCAGAAAAAGCTGCCTTAATTTGCATTTTATTCAAAATTCAAACTTATTTGTAAGAAGGTAGGGCCCAAATCATTCAAAATTCCCTCTTACTTAATTCATCGGAAAGCAAAACATACCTGTGTCAGGTTCTTGGCTAGCAAAATGATGCTTATTGACCTCTGACTAGTTCTACTTAGGAGTTTGTAACATATAGCTCCGGAAGTTTGTCTGGTATCCCAAAATGAGAGGATTTATCTGGTGGAAGGGGTGAATTATGTTGACTAATGTCATGCCAGAGCTAAGGACGCTTGAAGCAACTTGAGGAGAACTCTACAACTAAGCCCATTTTTAGGCACAGATATTCATATAAACTGGTAGTGTCTTGAGTTTCAGCATTATTGTCATCTTTTTTGGTTGCATTATTTACAAAGGTTAATTGATAGAACCCTAGAAATTAATCAATTTATTTTTTGAATTGGCTTGTGAGATATGTGTATGCATGGAAACATAGACACTATATATCTTAACAGATAAATGTGAACATTCTTTTCATCCTTTTTTTCATATTCTATTTTAGATTTTATTAAAGTATTAGTGAATTTTAAAGGTCTATATTTGACATCAAATAGGGCTAGGTGGTGGCTTCCCTGGTGGCTCAGCAGTAAAGAATCTGCCTGCAATGCAGTAGCCGCAGGAGACACAGGTTTGATCCCTGGGTCAGGAAAATCCCCTTGAGGAGGGTGTGGCAACCCACTCTAGTATCCTTACCTGGAGAATCCCATGGACAGAGGAGCCTGGTCGGCTATAGTCCGTAGGGTCTCAAAGAGTTGGACACAGCTGAAGTGACCAAGGACAGGGCTAGGTATAGGACTTTCCAGGTGGGGCTCAGTGGTAAAGAATCTGCCTGCCAAGCAGGAGACTTCGGTTCTATCCCTGGGTCTGGAAGATGCCCTGGAGGAGGAAGTGGCAACCCACTCCAGTATCCTTAATTGGAGAATCCCATGGACAGAGGAGCCCAGCAGGCTACAGTCCATGGGGTTGTAAAGAGTCAGATGTGACAGAGAGACTAAGCAACAACAGGGCTGGGTATGCTTCCCTTTATTACATTTTTGTGGATCCCAGCTTATCATTGAAAAGTCCACATTTTTGTTTGCAAATGGGAAGGAGCAAAAAGACAATGGTGAATCAGTGCCACCACTTATCCTCAACTGACCCTTTAGTGAAAGGGGTCATTAAATGCATCTTTCTCATATCTATATCATATATATATATACACACACACACCTTGTGTATATATCTTATGTATATATATATGTGTGTGTATATATATATATCACCATATGCAAAGGGGAGGATATCTTATATGTATCTTATATGTATATATTTAAAATGATTCTCAAAAAAAAAAAAAAAGAAAGATTCTCAAAGGACACAGATGGCCAGCATGAGTTTCCACCAGCCCCAATGCTAAGCAGCCAAGAATCTATTGAGGTGCTAGTCTGTCTGGCAAATGCTGCGTGTAGTTTTATCAAAGTGGTAGAGGTGAGATACTGGGGTGTCCTGAGTATAGAGAGAGTTGCTCACTGGCTCTCCAAATTCTGGTGGTGGTTTAGAAATTCATTTTGCATATGTGCAAGCTTTGGGGCCATTTTCAATCACTTCTAAGACTCTCTTCCACTTATTTCAGAACATGGACATGAGTAACATTGATTTTGTAAATGTTCTGTTGGCACTAACCATTATACATATTTTTGAAGTTGATGCATATATTTTATGGAAGAAACTATCAGGGACTTACCCCTGGATCATCCTCTAATGTAGTGTACTCATAGACAAACCCACATTGAGGGCATCAATATTACCAAGCATGTGTAAAGTCCTGACCTTGGAGGGTACAAAAGATGCCTAAGAAAGAGTCTACCCTCAAGGAAACTGCACTAATGATGGTGGCAAGAAGACATACTTCAGAAGGTTAGATGGCAATAAAAATGTTTTCCTTGTACAACAAGACGTGTTGTTGGTGACAGGTACAGCCAATACTTCTTTACTAGGCAGAAAAATGCAACCCCCTCCCCTCAAAGATCTCTGCATCCTCATCCCTGGAAGCTAAAATGGTACCCTGCACGACAAATGACACTTGCCAGGTATGATTAAGTTAAGGCTATTGAGATGGAGAGATTATCTTGGATTATCTGGGTGGACCCAGTGGTATCACGGGAACTTTCTAAGTTGGAGGCAGGAAGGTCAGAGGCAGAGCAGGAGAGGTGAGGAGTAAAGGGGATCAGAGTAAGACAGGGCCATGAACCAAGGAACTCAGATGATCTCTATAATCTGAAAGAAGCAAGGAAACAAATTCTCTCTTAGAGCTTCCAGAAGGAAGCAGTCCTACTGACCCATTTTGGATTTCTTACTTCTACATTCAATTTGTGTCATTTTAAGCCACTGAGTTTGCAGTAAATTGTTACAACAGCCATAGGAAGCTAATGCACTTGCTATAAGAATGCACCTCATTTTAGTGAACCCCAAAGTCTACAGCTGTCAAAGGGAGGTGAGACAAAATTACTATTAAGTACTGACACATCATATTCTTGACTAATTAAGTATCTAAATATGCGTTCTTCAGAGAATAAGACAGAGCAGAGGAACAGCAGCCTAAGTGCAGAGAGAAGGAGGTGGGGGGCAATGCTTAGTTTCTCTGTCTGCATTTGCAAAGTAAGGAACGAAGGTGGTATGATTTTCAGGACTTCTCCGGTTTCAACTCTGTATGAGGTGAAGTATCAGAGAATTGTGGTCCAAGTCTACCAAAGCCATTATTGTTGGTTTGATTTTCAATAATGAACAAAGGTGGTTTTCTTGTTTGTTTTTTTTGTTTTTACTGATGTCAGTTTTACTCAAACTGATGTCATGTTGCCATTATCAAGTAAAATTGCAATGTTATGACACAGATTTTTTTCTATCAGTCTACAAAATTTTAGTTGATTTTTTTTTGCAGAAGAATAATCTTGGTTTATAAAAGACCTTGGGGTGGGAGAAATGGGCATGAAGGATTAAAGCAGAAGTACTAATTTAGGGATGATGGCACAGTGAAGGCAACCAGTTCCTCATTGTGAGCCAGGCATCTTTTCCTCCTGAAATTGACAAGAATAAGATAGAGTAGTATTACCGCAAGCACCGTAAAAAGAAAATAAATAAAGTAGGAAAGTCACTTAAGAGTGAGAGACCACTTGGTGTTAAAAAAACCACATTTCTATTTTTAATTGCTATCCTAGGATCACTAAGGGACATGGACTTCTTTTTTGGGGGGGGAGGACATGGACTTCTTATCTTAAAGGTCCCAGGAAGCTCAAACTTCAAGAACAGAGGAAACAAAGAAAAAGATCCCTGTACATATAAAATGCCAGATATTCAAGTGGCATTGGAGGAGCCAAATGAATACCTCAATAATGATACAGAGACAGTTTTCACCAGGGAATCTGGCCGTGATGGGAACTTCAGTGTGAGATGGCAGGGAAAGTAAAAAGGAGACAAAACACCCCCTCCAAAAGAAGAGAGAGAGAGAAAGGAAGGCAAATAAAAATGACTTATGCAGGAGCATTGTTGGGAAAGAACAACACTTCAAGAACTGAAGTGAAAAAAATCCAAGATGCCACCTTAGTGTGTTAATTGCCCCCTTAGTTCCAAAATCAATTCCACACCCTAGCTGAGCTCTTTCGTGTGCTTCTAGGTTACAGTAACAGTGATGGTTAATAACAGCCAACCTCTGTGCTGAGTACCCCCACCCATACATTATCTTCCTCTGGAAGGTAGAGAGACAGATGAGAAAATCAAGGCTTAAGCTACTTGCCTGAGAACTCAAGATTTCCAATATGGAACCACTCTCAAACTAAAATCTCTCTGGTTCCAAAGGTCATGTTTTCACCCCCCACCCCCCCCCCCACTATACTGAAGTTAAATTCACACATGGCTGCAAGAATATTTCCTGGAAATATCTTGGCCCTTATCCCTTCCATTATTGCTTCTCTCCCCTTCTGTCCATCTTTCCAGCTGTAACTCCTATTAATTGTACGTTGGAGCCCACCATTTCATCTGTCTTGTATCTTGGCTCCTATTGTGTGTGTTAGTCACTCAGTTGTTTCTGACTCTTTGTGACCGCATGGACTGTAGCCCACCAGGCTCCTCTGTCCATGAAATTTTCCAGGCAAGAATACTGGAGTGGGTACCCATTCCCTTTTCCTGGGGATCTTTCCAACCCAGGGATCAAACCTGGGTCTCCCACATTGCAGGCAAATTTACCATCTGAGTCACCAGGGAAGCCCCTATTGAGAAATTTTCAAATATTTATCCTTCTGCTCTCTGATCTCATTATCTCTCTCTTCTAATTCACAATTATCTATTCAGCTGTATCCACCCTACTGTTCAGCTTATTTACTGAATCCTTTATTATAATCATCAAATTGGATTCATCTATTATCTATCCTTGTTATTTCTATGAAATTTTATTTCCTTACATGCATTATAAATTTTATCTGTGGGCTCATTTTTAGAAGAAATGATTTTCTATAGGGGTCCTTTAATCAGCCTATTATTTGCCTATCATGGCTATCTTTGTCAGGAGTCTACAGAGTGTGAAGTTTCTAGTCCAGATGGAATATTAGTCTCATAGCCCTTCATCTCTTTAGTTGTGGAGGCATGAACAAGAGACACCCAGGGCAAGTATGCAGTAGATATCCCTCACAGTCATCCTGAAGGAAGTCTAGCAAGTGGTTTGTAGACTAGACTGGGAGCTGGAAAACTGTAGCACATGAGCCAAATCCCCCTCTTGATTATTTTTGCAAACTGAGTGAACTAAGAATGATTGTGGAATTTTAAAATGGTTGAAAACTACATAATATTTTGTGACGTGAAAATGACATGAAATTCAAATTTCAGTGTCCATAAAGAAAGATTTATTGGAACGCACTGTGCCCTTTTGTGTACATATTGTCTATGGCTGTGCTCACCCTACGGTGGCATTGTTGCGTAAGTGAAACAGAGAACATATGGCCCACAAAACGTAAAGTGTTTATTTTCTAGGCCTTCACAGAAAACTTTTGCCAGGCTAGATCATCCCTGTTTGAAAGTGAAAGTACACTCCAAAGATGTATGTCAAAATTCTCTGCTGATATAAAGAAGACTCAGAGCACACAAAATAAAAAAGAAAGACTGTGATTGCCAGTACCTTCAGATATCAAGGAAATACCTAAAATGCTCCCACTTAACACCAACTATTATTTCCTCAGGAAAACATGTCATTCCTCACGATGACCACCAGATGGCGACTCCAATGATGGCGCAAAGGTTCATCGACATTTAGGTACATAATCCTTGATTTTCTGTCTTAGAACCACAGTGAGGAACTGGTATGGGTACTCAACAAATGGCCATGAAAATAAAGAATTAAGTTCAATTTTAAAAGAAACAAAATCCAATATTATTCTTGCCTCCTTGATCCTTCTTTTCACTTAATTTCCCTCAGGAGCATGGGGAATACAGAGGTTTGCTTTACTTCACTGCTCACTTCTTGGTCAATGATTCCTGTATCTTTTTTTCCATAATATGTAGTATCTATCCCTATAGCTTGTCCAAAGTTGGGATAACATGTACACTGCTTTCCTTCTATTATTAGCTTAAAATCATTTTGGCATTTAAAGGTATATTTATCAGAATATCAACTTCCATGAGAATATAATGAAAGGAAAACCTACTTTGAACTGACAAACTTAGTCCAAACTACATATCATTGGTGAGAGTTCATGGCATAGTCACATAAGAAGCAAGGGCAGCCGAAAACAGTGCCAGATGTGGGGACTGCTTTGCAGTGATCACCCCTCATGATGGAAACGGAGCACAATTGTTGGTGGGCAGCTAGCATCCTGCCATAATGAATATACATCTTTAACTCAAAGCACTTTGAAAAAAGAAAACTTAGTAATTGCTGTAGGTTCAGAAGTGTCTCCTCAAAAGATATGAAGTTCTAACACCCAGTACCTCAGAGAGTACCCTTTAGAAATAGAGTCATTGCGGGGCTTCCTTTGTGGCTCAGTGGTAAAGAATTGCCTGCCGATGCAGGCAGTTGAGACGTGGGTTCGATCCCTGATCTGGGCGGATCCCACATGCTTCAGAGCAACCAAGCCCATGTGCCACAACCATTTGAACCTGTTCTCTAGAGCCCAGGCACCACAACTACTGAAGCTCTCGTGCCCTGGGGCCCAGGCTTCACAAGAGAAGCCACCACAATGAGAAGCCCACACATCACAAGTAGAGAGTGGCCCCCACTCACCACAACCAAGAAAGCCCGTGTGCACTAGCGGAGACCCAGCACAGCCAAAATAAGTTAATTCATTAAAAAAAAATAGAGTCATTGCAGATATAATTAGTTTACCCCAAAGTAGAAAGTCTTTGCATATTCGAGATATATTAGTTGTTTAAGTATAATTTAGTTGAATTTAAATTAATTGAATTTTAAATAAAGTTAAGCAAACTCCAGGAGATAGTGGAGTACAGAGAAGCCTAGCATGCTGCACTCCACAGGGTCACAAAGAAATGGACATGACTTGCAACTGAAAAACAACAACAAAGTAATTTAAATTTAAAACTAATTTTTTATACTTTTATGCTGCTATTAATAGTGAAGTAAGTCATGGTCACTATACTGCACAAATAAGGAGAAGGTTAAGGAGATGGAGAAGGCAGTGTGTTCTTTATGGATAATTCCTTTTCATTCATTATTCCAACATCGTGTGGTTCTGCCCTGGTTTTTGGATGGAAACAGAAGGATGTTTTACTTTCCAAATGCACAGCCTTTCAGCCTTTCAGATATCTTCATTACGTGTCCCTTTCTTCAGTCCTGTTGGCTCAGACATCTCTGGTGACTAGTCCTGACACCATCTGCACCTTAGAATGTCATGAACCTGAGGAAGCTTAAGAGACTTCTCAGGAGAAAAAGCAATCTCACTCTGTATGGAGATCTTGGAATAAAACAGTCATGCCAAAGGCTTGGTGATGGCAGAAGGTCTTTATAAAGGAATATATGTGTATATATATTTTGGTTCAGACAGATTACCTGGAGCAGAATTTCTCTGCCTGGTGTGATTCTGCACCCTCCTCCCCCGGGCAGGTTGACAATGTCCAGACACAGATTTCGCTGTGACAACTGTACGGGGGAAGTGCCACTGACAGTTAGTAGGTAGAAACCAGGGAAGTTGCTAAACATCCTACAATGTACAGGTCAATCCCCAACAGAGAATTACCCAGTTCCAAATTTCAGTCATGCTGAGGTTGAGAAACCCTGACGTAGAGTAAAACATGTAAAAATAGTTCATATTGAGGTAATCCTTTTATGGCATTTGCTTTATTCTCAAAGCTGAAGTTTCAAATAGGATAATCTTGAGAATTCTAAGAATAATACTAACTTTCCGTAAAATTTGATCGTGTGCCAAGCACTGTGATAACTGCTTTATGTAAGCAGGAGTGACTTACAAATTCCCAGATCTCAGTTTTGCTTTTGATGTACAAAAGTGAGATGAGAATCTAGGAAATAGAGAATTTGCAACTTTTTTTTACATTAAATTTATTTATAAATAAAACTTAATTTAAAAATCATAGAAAGACTGAATAAATCATCAAAGAAGCTTAATTCCATGAGTGCTAATGCTTTTAGAAAAAAAAACCATAAACACAATTAAGCATAATATTACTCCAACATGAACATGTTGAGAATGCTTCATCTTTTTGAAGAATATTTATCCCTTTGAGAAAATGTACATGATACAATGTTCAATTAAAAATTCAGCTATAAAAGTATGATTCCAATTCATAGTGATACTTTTCTTTATAAATGAATGCATTGACAAAAATAGTGGAGAGAAAAAAATGTTGTAATGAATGAAATATACTAAAATATTATTGTTTTTTGAGGTAAGTTTCTTTATTTTGGTTATTTTATAAACTTTCCACATTGAATGTGTATTATGCACTACAAAAGGCAGAGGGGAGGAAAACAAAGAGGGGGAGACAGAATGTCCTTGGATGGAAACTCTTTTAACACATTCAGTGAATAGAGACATGCTTTTGATTGAAATATTTATGACTGATAATATTGGCTTCATTAATTGTACATAATTGATTGTATAGAAAATTTATTAATTATACAGAATAGCTGTGATGGGATAAATTACCCTCTTTCCATATTTGAAGAAATTTAAGGAAAATTAATTACTAGTTCACCTAACCAAATGTGCTTTGAAAGTCTTCATTTCCTTAATGCTGTGTCTATTTCTGCTCGATTTTCTTTTTGAAGGTGTGTGAAAAAGAAACATTTCGAATATTAGCTTTATTTCAAGCATTCTTAGGTATTTGGCTAAACAGAGAAAAATTCCTGTGTCTTTAGTATTTGTATTTAATGGTTCCTTTACCTATGAATCTAAAAACATATTGTTGAGAGAAATTAATTCCAACTCCCAACTACCTTTTAAAAAAATTTCAGTTTGAGATCTTTCACAACTCAGACTTCTTAGAACTCTGGCTTCTGACCGCAGATGCTTAAGATAAATAGTATGGAACAAACACCATACCTCAGTATTCTGAGCTTTGTACTTGGGAATGCAGCAAGGCACACTCAGATTCAGGAATCTTCTCTGCTCAGTCACAAGCATAGATGAAAAGACTCTGGCCCAAATGTAGGAATGGTCTCCTCAAAGATGAGAAATCATTTTTTCCAAAATTAAACTGACAGGAATTTGAAAACTAGTTACAAATTTCACATTGAGTTAGCAGACAGGCTGTTCCAATTAGGAATGGTAAAAAGAGGGTCATTTCTCATTTCTCTTTATTACTATCAAAAACTTATTTAATCGACATTGTACTCCAGCGGTAGCAGACCAGTGGTTCTCAGCCAGGGTGATTTTCCATCCCCAGCAGCTGTTTGACAATGTCTGGAGACGGCTTTTGGTTGTCACAGCTTGGTAGAGGGATGCTACTGGTATCTGGTGGGTAGAGGCCAAGGATACTAATTTTGAAATGTGTATTCAGTAGATATGTGTGTTTTTGACATTGATTGTATTTCCAAAGTGGATTTAGAATTTTTAAGTTATCTGTTACTGAGAATTGACAGGAGCCTTGAAATCAGGAATCCAGGACATTAACATGCAAGCTATGTAACTTTTAATTTACTTGACATTGTAAAAACTAATAGATTTTTTAAATTTAAAGTTGCATTCATTTGTTCCTACATGGGAATTTTTCTTATATTTAAACATGAAGCTAAACATTAAGTAGGAATGTTTAAGTAGGAAATGTGATGATCATTATTTTCTCTCAGCCCAAACTCAGTCTTCTATATTTTTCTCTTGATATTGGGGCTGAGAATCTGCAAACTTCATTTTTCTTTTGCCAGGAGGGTACTGGCACAGAGGGTACTGCAGGGGAGACTGCAGAGCTAAAGGAGGCAGAAGGGGCTTGCCCTTTACTGTTGGCTTCTTGTTCCTGTCAGTGTCACCCTGGCTGTGACTCTTTACCTGGTAATGGCAGTTGTTTTCAACTTTCTAGGTTTTTCCCCCCACCCTCATTGTACTACCTTGGAGGTACCGGCACCAGCCAACCGGTGCCCTCTCTTCAGAGGTCTGGGTACTAGTTCTCTGCTGACCTCCTCTCATCTCCTAGGCTCCAATATCCCCAAGTTCTTCTCTTTATTTTCTTAGCCCTCGAGTGGTAATTATTTTTTGCAGTTACTATGTCTGTCTTACCTCAGTGGGTCCTTCATGTCCCTTTAGTACTCCTATACCTGTTCAACCAGTTCCTTATATTTCTTTCTGTTAAAATACCCGGTATGATTGTCATTTTCCTGACTGGACCCTGATTGAAATATTAAATCTTTTACAAATGATTGCCACAGTATAGTTCTTTATCCTCATCTGCGATATTTAGAAGTATGAAAAATGTAAGTTTCAACACTGTTTGAACTCTATTAAGAAACAAAACTACCAGAAAATTAACCAGAAAACAGATGAAGCTATAGGTATTGTTATTTAGAGTCTACTATTTTATACCTGGTTTCTTTAGGCTGACTTAAAATAACATCACATGTATGGGATTACATTCTGTTTCACCCGTGGAAATCTTTTTACAGCGTGTCTTTTGATTGTCCAAACCACTGGGCAGTTTTTGGTGACATCCTTCAGTTCCTTTTCAAACTTATCAAACACTCCCTTAGGTTTGTAAGGGATGAGTGATCATAATTATTTTAGCCTACATCACTGGATGCCCAACCATTCTCCCCTATTATCTAGAGCAACCAGACACAAAATAAAAACTCATTATCCTCAGAGCATAGCTCAACTCTGCTCCTGAATGTCAGGACTTTCAAAGAGAGTACTTAATACATTCTGTGAGAGTCTTTAATCCATCTAAAAGAGTTGCATCTGATGGTGGTACATTTTTACCGAAGAAGGCATCAGAGATAAGGTATTATTTGAGTTGGATCTTAGGGGATAGACAGAAGTATTCTAGGTGGATGGGAGTGGAAAGGAAGACATGTCTGGGGGAATGCTTTGTGGGAAATTAGTTGTGTGGGCTGCCCTGGAATGCAGGTGTGGGGGCAATATACGTGGTTATCCATGCGAGAAACATGGGCTGTGGCCATGCTAAGAGGAGGGCATGGCAACACACTTCAGTATTCCTGCCTGGAGAATCCCCATGGGCAGAGGAGCCTGGCGGGCTACAGTCCATGGGGTTTCAAACAGTCAGACACGACTGGGTGACTAAGCACACACACATGCTGTGCTAAGGAATAAAATTTGTCCTGCAGCCAAGAGTAAGCCATTGAATAATTTTAATCAGGGAACTGGCATGAATAGGTCTGTGCTTTAGCAAAATACTTCTGGTAGCCATGAATGGGTCAGATTAGAGAAGGAAATTTGAGGCTGAGACCCAAGTGGGGAGCCTTTCCTTTATCCAGATGGGAGAAGGTAAGGCCATGAACCAAGGTGATGGCTGTAAAGGTGGAGAAAAGGATATGCAAGCTTTCCAACATAATAATAATAATAATAATAAAAAACCTTAGGACTTACCTGGTGGTACAGTGGAGAAGAATCTGCCTGCAAATTCAGGGGCTATGAGTTCGATCCGTGGTCTGAGAAGATCCCACATGCTGTGGAACAACTCAGCCTGTGTGCCACAACTACGAGCCAGTGTTCTAGAGTCTAGAGCCACAACTACTGAAGACCAAACACCTAGAGCCTGTGCTCCATAACAAGAGAAGCCACCACAATGAGAAACCCGTGTACCACAATGAAGAGAGGGAGCCCATGCACAGCAATGAAGACCCAGCATGATCAAATAAATAAATAAATAAAACAGTAATCTTCAAGGGGGAAAAAAAAAACTTAGCACCCAAAGCTGGGAGAAGTGGGAAATGGCAACTGAATGCAAGACCCTTGACAAAATGAGAAATATAGAAATAGTGGATGGAGGCAATTTCACCTTGTCTCTGTCCCCTAGAGGCCCTCTTCCTGTCACTTTCTTATGGTGCTTTGGATATGTAAGACATCCAATAAGTATTTGTTGCATGATTTCCTTAATTAGGTTAACCTTCTTCAATTGCTATTCTCAGGCCTCTATTTTAGAAAAAAATTTCACTTCAGTTTTATTAATAACATTTGAATCTCTATAGTCGATAACAGATAATTATTGTGTCACATATGAAAATATATCATGAATGGGAGGCATACTTTTTATTTTCCTCTTTTCTTTTTCTTCTATTTTTTGGGGAAATTAACTTTGATATTCTGATTAAAAGATAAAAACCAAAAGCGAATTGACAGCAAAGTTTTTTAGTTATTTTTAATACTGAATGTGCAAATTCCCAAATATGCCTTTAGGAGAAGATGAGAACTTGGTGAAGACTTAAAGGTGGGAGATGGGTCTGACAACACTGTGTGAATGTGAGCGTTGTGCTTCTGCGGGGCTCAAATTGGCCTCAGAATGAGGAAGAGGAAGAGGAAGAGGAAAAAGCTGCAACATTGGCAGCAGCAGAGGAGGGGGGACACGAGAAGGGGAGGAGGAATAGTAGTAGAGAAGTAGATACTGAGTTAACAGAACAGCTTAATAGTTGACTTAAACCTGCTAGAAACCATATTGTGGATATTGGTCACAAGTGCTATTATAAGGAGTGATATTTAAAAACCAATTTTGAGTTTTGTTTGGAATTCCTGTTGTGTTTGAATGTTTTGCAATTTAAAAAATAGTGTACTAAGGGACTAGATAGTGACTTCTAATGCACAGGTTTCCTTTCTCGGGCAATAGAAAAATTCTAGAGTTAGTACGTATCTTGCACAATTTGTGAATATACTAAAAACCATTCATTTGTACACTTACAGAAATTTGAATCATAGTTTTAGCTCATGTTTTAATTGTCATCTTATGTTCTGTTAATGAAATTAGTAAACTGTTTCATGTGACTTTTTATTTTCATTGAAATATGGCTGATGTGTAATACTATATGTTACAGGGGTACAATATAGTGATTCATACTTTTAAAAGTTTATACCCCATTTATAGTTATTATAAAATATTGGCTATATTCCCCATGTTGTAGCTTATTTTATACCTCATACTTTGTACTTCTTAATCCCCTACCCCTATCCTGTCCCTCCCCATTTCCTCTCCCCACTGGTAACCAGTAGTCTGTTCTCTGTGAGTCTGCTTCTTTTTTGTTGTATTCACTAGTTTGTTGTATTTTTTAGATTCCACATGTAAGTGATAACATACACTTTTTGTCTTTATCTGACTTATTTTACTTAGCATGTGTGTGCATGCTAAGTCACTTCATCCGTGTCCGACTCTTTGTGACCCTACGGACTGTAGCCTACAATGCTCCTCTGTCCATAGGATTCTCCAGGCAAGAATACTGGAGTGGGTTGCCATTTCCTCCTCCAGGAGATCTTCCCAATGCAGGGATCAAATTCATGTCCCTTAAGTCTCCTGCATTGGCAGGCAGATTTTTTACTACTAGCACCACCTGAAGAAGCGATATTCTGAAGCCCAAGAATACTGGAGTGGTTTACCATTCCCTTCTCCAGGGGATCTTCCCAACCTAGGGATCGAACCTGGTCTCCTGCATTGCAGGCAAATTCTTTACATCTGAGCCACAAGGGAGGCCTCACTTAGCATAATACCCTCCAAATCCATTCATGATGCTGCAAATAGCAAAATTTCATTCTTTTTATGACAGACTAGCATTGCTTTGTGTATATATATACCACTGCTTCTTTATCCATTCATCTGTTGATGGGCACTTAGGTTGCTTCCATATCTTAGCTGTTTTGAATATTGTGGCTAAGAACATTGGGGTACATGTGTTTTTTCAAATTAGTGTTTTTGTTTTCTGATACATACCCAGGAGTGGAATTGCTGAGTCACATGGTAATTCTGATTTTAATTGTGTGTGTGTGTATGTTTTGTTTTTAAATTTTTGAGAAACATCCATACTGTTTTTACACAGTGGCTGCACCAATTTACAGTCTCATCACAGTGTAGGAGATTTCCCTTTTCCCCATATCCTCACACATATTTGTTATTTGTGTTCTTTTTGATGATAGTCATTCTGACAGATGCGAGGTAGTATTTCATTGTGTTTTTGATTTGCTTTTCCCTGATGGTAAATGATATTGAGCATCTTTTCATGTGCCTGCATTTCCTCTTTGGAAAAATATCTAATCTATCTTCTGCCCATTTTTTTTTTTTTTAATTTTTTTATTAGTTGGAGGCTAATTACTTCACAACATTTCAGTGGGTTTTGTCATACATTGATATGAATCAGCCATAGATTTACACTTATTCCCCATCCCGATCCCCCCTCCCATCTCCCTCTCCACCCGATTCCTCTGGGTCTTCCCAGTGCACCAGGCCGGAGCACTTGTCTCATGCATCCCACCTGGGCTGGTGATCTGTTTCACCATAGATAGTATACATGCTGTTTTTTTGAAACATCCCACCCTCACCTTCTCCCACAGAGTTCAAAAGTCTGTTCTGTATTTCTGTGTCTCTTTTTCTGTTTTGCATATAGGGTTATCGTTACCATCTTTCTAAATTCCATATATATGTGTTAGTATGCTGTAATGTTCTTTATCTTTCTGGCTTACTTCACTCTGTATAATGGGCTCCAGTTTCATCCATCTCATTAGAACTGATTCAAATGAATTCTTTTTAATGGCTGAGTAATATTCCATGGTGTATATGTAGCACAGCTTCCTTATCCATTCATCTGCTGATGGGCATCTAGGTTGCTTCCATGTCCTGGCTATTATAAACAGTGCTGCGATGAACATTGGGGTGCACGTGTCTCCTTCAGATCTGGTTTCCTCAGTGTGTATGCCCAGAAGTGGGATTGCTGGGTCATATGGCAGTTCTAATTCCAGTTTTTTAAGAAATCTCCACACTGTTCTCCATAGCGGCTGTACTAGTTTGCATTCCCACCAACAGTGTAAGAGGGTTCCCTTTTCTCCACACCCTCTCCAGCATTTATTGCTTGTAGACTTTTGGATAGCAGCCATCCTGACTGGCGTGTAATGGTACCTCATTGTGGTTTTGATTTGCATTTCTCTGATAATGAGTGATGTTGAGCATCTTTTCATGTGTTTGTTAGCCATCTGTATGTCTTCTTTGGAGAAATGTCTGTTTAGTTCTTTGGCCCATTTTTTGATTGGTCATTTATTTTTCTGGAATTGAGCTGCAGGAGTTGCTTGTATATTTTTGAGATTAATCCTTTGTCTGTTTCTTCATTTGCTATTATTTTCTCCCAATCTGAGGGCTGTCTTTTCACCTTACTTATAGTTTCCTTTGTAGTGCAAAAGCTTTAAGTTTCATTAGGTCCCATTTGTTTAGTTTTGCTTTTATTTCCAATATTCTGGGAGGTGGGTCATAGAGGATCTTGCTGTGATTTATGTCGGAGAGTGTTTTGCCTATGTTCTCCTCTAGGAGTTTTATAGTTTCTGGTCTGACATTTAGATCTTTAATCCATTTTGAGTTTATTTTTGTGTATGGTGTTAGAAAATGTTCTAGTTTCATTCTTTTACAAGTGGTTGACCAGTTATCCCAGCACCACTTGTTAAAGAGGTTGTCTTTTTTTCCATTGTATATCCTTGCCTCCTTTGTCAAAGATAAGGTGTCCATAGGTTCGTGGATTTATCTCTGGGCTTTCTATTCTGTTCCATTGGTCTATATTTCTGTCTTTGTGCCAGTACCACACTGTCTTGATGACTGTGGCTTTGTAGTAGAGTGTGAAGTCAGGCAGGTTGATTCCTCCAGTTCCATTCTTCTTTTTCAAGATTACTTTGGCTATTCGAGGTTTTTTGTATTTCCATACAAATTGTGAAATTCTTTGGTCTAGTTCTGTGAAAAATACCGTTGGTAGCTTGATAGGGATTGCATTGAATCTATAGATTGCTTTGGGTAGAATAGCCATTTTGACAATATTGATTCTTCCAATCCATGAACACGGTATGTTTCTCCATCTGTTTGTGTCCTCTTTGATTTCTTTCATCAGTGTTTTATAGTTTTCTATGTATAGGTTTTTGTTTCTTTAGGTAGATATACTCCTAAGTATTTTATTCTTTTTGTTGCAATGGTGAATGGTATTGTTTCCTTAATTTCTCTTTCTGTTTTTTTCATTGTTAGTATATAGGAATGCAAGGGATTTCTGTGTGTTAATTTTATATCCTGCAACTTTACTATATTCATTGATTAGCTCTAGTAATTTTCTGGTAGAGTCTTTAGGGTTTTCTATGTAGAGGATCATGTCATCTGCAAACAGTGAGAGTTTCACTTCTTCTTTTCCTATCTGGATTCCTTTTACTTCTTTTTCTGCTCTGATTGCTGTGGCAAAAACTTCCAACACTATGTTGAATAGTAGTGGTGAGAGTGGGCACCCTTGTCTTGTTCCTGATTTCAGGGGAAATGCTTTCAATTTTTCACCATTGAGGGTGATGCTTGCTGTGGGTTTGTCATATATAGCTTTTATTATGTTGAGGTATGTTCCTTCTATTCCTGCTTTTGGGAGACTTTTAATCATAAATGAGTGTTGAATTTTTTCAAAG